>NW_024081223.1:1004652-1118398 GCF_003009895.1 Hyaena hyaena | reverse complement strand
GGGGAGAGATGGGCATGGAGGAGGGCACTTGTGGGGATGAGCACTGGATGTTACATGGAAACCAACTTGACAATAAACTATGTGTAAAAAAAAAAAAAGAAGATGTGGTTTATCTATACAATGGAATACTACATGGCAATGAGAAAGAATGAAATCTGGCCATTTGTAGCAACGTGGATGGGAACTTGAGGATGTTATGCTGAGCGAAATATGTCAGGCAGAAAAAGACAGATACCATATGTTTTCACTTATAAGTGCATCAGGAAAAACTTAACAGAGGACCATGGGGGAAGAGGAGGAAAAAATAGTTGGTGAGAGGGAGGGAGGCAAGCCATGAGAGACTCTTGAATGCTGAGAACAAACTGAGGGCTGATGGGGGTGGGGGAAAAGTGAAGGGGGGTGATGGGCATGGAGGAGGGCACTTGTTGGGGTGAGCACTGGGTATTATATGGAAACAGACTTGAGATGGAATTGTATTTTGTATTCTTTACAAAATTTTAGAATTTTGTATTCTAAAAAAAAAGAATACAAAATACAAAATACAAAATTTTAGAATTTTGTATTCTAAAAAAAAAGAATACAAAATACAATTCCATCTTAGTCTGTGCTGTATTTGATACTAATGGATGAAAAAATAGCAGGAGCTTGTACTTCAGTGGCTGGACAGTGCTAACTATAACTATATAACTGTAACTATATATATATATATAACTATATAACTATATGTAACTATAAATATATATATATATTTCTTTTCAAGAAAATATATATAGTTTCCAAACATATAGGTCAAAATAAATGGAGTTCAAATGATACTATAGAGATTTTTTTTATTACTATTTTAGAGAGCAAGAGGAGCAGATGTGCAGCAGAGGGACACAGAGAGACAGAGAATTTTTTTATTACTATTTTAGAGAGCAAGAGGAGCAGGTGTGGGGGAGAGGGACACAGATAGACAGAGAGAAAATCTCAAATAGGTTCTGCTTAACACAGAACCCAATGCAGGGCTCTGTTCCATGACCCTGGGATCATGACCTAAGCTGAAATCAAGAGTCAGGCTCTCAACCAACTGAGCCAACCAGGTGCCCTTGAAAATTATTCTTAACTTTCTAAATTTCTCTATTACTAAGTCACTTCATTGATCAGCATCGTAAGACCACATCAGTTCATACGCATTTTAAAACTTTAATGACAAAATTGCAGTGCTTAGAATCTTAATAGAAGGAATCTCTCAGAGCAGTTCACTGGTCTCTGGAAAATAATCGTTCTCATGATAAAAGGAAAATAATAACTTGGGTGACTGAACAAAATGTGATATGTTGAATGATAATTTGAGAGATATAAAAATTATAACCTGATAGAAATTTTAAAACAGATAGTGATAAACAAAACTTTTTGCAATTGCATTAAAGTTATAATTGTTGCTATATTTGCTGTGTTTAACTGGCCAAAATTATCAACTTGCTTTATGGATTTCATTGGGTACATTTCTCATCCTCACAAAGTTTCACGTTCTCCTCTGTAAAATACGATTAATAGTAATATCCACCTCAAAAAGTCATTGACTTCTTGTTTGGAATAAATGATATGATCCACACAAAATGGACACAACTGAAAAAGCCATCAAGAACTCATTAGAAGCTGCCTATAGATAAAAAGTCACTCATCTTCTCTCTAAAGAATGGATGGATAGATGGATATTACTAATTACCCAAATAACTATCCTAATAATACTTGTGATTAACGTCTTTCATCGGTGCTTCTCTACTTTAAATTTCCTGGAGAAGCTTTATACAAAGAACCATTCCTAGGCAACATCTTGAAAAAGTCTGTCTTATTTGATAAGGAAATGGAGCGACAGGAGCTCTCTCTTTGGTGCCAGAAATGCAAAATGGTACAGCCATTTTGGAAGACAGATTGGCAGTTTCTTAAACACTAAGCATACTCTTGCTATAACATCCAGCAACTTCCGTGGTATTTATCCAAAAGGATTACAAATGTAAATTCACCTAAAACCTACACACAAATATTTATAGTAGCCCTTTCATAATTGACAAAACTGGGAAGCAACCAAATGTTTTTCAGACAAATAGTAAATAAACTGTGATCTAAAATCTAAAAAGGTTACATACTGTATGATTCCAACTACCTATTTAATACTCTGAAAAAGGCAAAACAATGGAGACAGTAAAAAAATCAGTGACGGTCAGGGATTGGGGGAGACATGAATCTGCAGAGCACAGATTATTTTTATGGCAGTGAAATTATTCCATATGATACTATAATGCTAGGCACATGTCATTATACACTTGCCTGAACCCATAAAATATACCCCACCATGAGGAAACACAATATAAACTAGGGCTTGGGGTGACTATGATGTGTTAATGTAGGTTTAGTTTGGGTAAGATAAAAAATAGTACCATACTGGTGAGTGATGCTGATAATAGGGAGTCTAATCATGTGAAGGGTCAGGGATTATATGGAAAATCTCTGTGCCTTCCTTTCAGTTTTATCATAAACCTAAAACTGCTCTAAAATAATAAAGTCTTTAATAAAATATATTTACAGAGGAGCCTGGGTACTCAGTGGAGCTTCTGACTTCAGCTTAGATCATGATCTCACAGTTCATGAGTTCGAACCCCGTGTCTGGTTTCACACTGGCAGGGTGGAGCCTTCTTGGGATTCTCTCTCTCTCTCTCTCTCTCTCTCTCTTTGCCCCCTCCCTCTCACGCTCTCTAACTTAAAATTTAAAAATATATATATTTGTACTAAAGATTTATAACTTAGTCCTATTATATAAGAGTACTTAATAATCTTTAAAAGTGTATAACCTACTAAGTGAATCAACCCAATGTGTCAAAACTGCATCTTGGATCCGTCTGATTAAAACTGATGGCAAATTCAATCTTCATTTGCTCCCTTTGAAATCTCATAGAAACAAAAATGCATACATATTTTTTGTCATTTTTATTTGTGTGTGTGTTTGTTTTAATACATAAATTCACAATGTTAGCTGAAATAGGTGACAGCCATGCCTTTTCTCTGTTTACTTTAAAATTGCTGATGATCTGTCTTTAACACTTGAGGCAGGTGAAGAACATGTTTCACTGATTCAAACAAAAAAATCAATTAGACTGAACATGTACAGCAGATTCCTCTGAACAATAGCAGAATACACACTTTTCTCAAATGGACATGAAACAGCTTCTAGGATATATGTTAGGTCAGAAAAAAATCCTTGGAAAATTTTAAAAGTTTGAAACTGTAAAAAGTAATGTCTCTAACCACAATGGAATGGAGCTAGAAATGAATAACAGAAGAGAAAGTGGAAAATTCTCAAATATATAGAAATTAAACAACATGTTTTAAACAATCATGGGTCAAAAAAGCAGTCACAAGGAAACTGAAAATATTTAGAAGTGAAAGAAAACAACAATACCATATAGCAAAACTTATGGGAGGAAGCTCAGATGAATATTTATAGCTATAAATGCCTCCATTATAAAATAATTTCAAATTAATAACTTAACTTTACACCTTGATGAAAAAGTAAAAAAGAGCAAACTAATCTTAAAAGCAAGAAAAGAGAAAATTCTAAAGATTAAAACAGAATAAAATAGGGGAATAGAAATAAAAATAGGGATTTAATAAAACCGAAAGTTGGCTCTTTGAAAAAAGATCAACAAGTTA
This sequence comes from Hyaena hyaena, assembly GCF_003009895.1. Classification (NCBI taxonomy): domain Eukaryota; kingdom Metazoa; phylum Chordata; class Mammalia; order Carnivora; family Hyaenidae; genus Hyaena; species Hyaena hyaena. The sequence goes on along the minus strand of NW_024081223.1, from coordinate 1,114,705 downwards.
ACAAATAAAAAGAGAACAGAATGAAATTATGAAAATAAGTAATGAAACTGAGACTGTTATTCCTGACCTTACAGAAATACAAAAGAACATACAAGAATACTACAAATAATTGTTTGCCAAAATTAGGTAACATAGACAGACAATTTTTTAAAAACACAAAACTAACAAAACCAATTCAAGAAGAAATAGAAAATCACAACAGGCCTATAAGTAAACAGATAGACTCAGTGATCAAAAAATTCCTAACAAAGAAAAGTCCAGAAGCAAATGGCTTGACTGGTGAAATAATTAATTTCTACTAGACATTTCAGTAATTAAACCAATTCTTCTCAAATGGTTGTAAAAACAGAAGAGTTGAGAAAACTTCCTAATGCATTGCTAACTCATTCTATGAATGCTATTATCCTGATGCCAAAGCCAATGATATCGTAGAAAAAGAAAACTGAAGACCAATATTGCTTAAGAATGTAGATAAAAAGATCCTCAAAAAACAAAGTATGTACTAGCAAACTGAATCCTGCAGCATATTAAAAATATCATATACCATTATGAAGTGAGATTTTTTTCCCTAGGAATGCAAAGATGGTTCAAACATATAAAAATCAGCAAATATAATACACTATATAATATATCTTAATTTCTTTTATTTATTTTGTTAATATAAGAAACAGGCATAAAATACAGTAAGAATACTATGAAGATGCAACAAACATGTTTTAAAAAGATTGGGAATCCTATTTTTTTCAAAGAGAACAGCTGATCAAATGTTTATGATTATTTAAACCATGCTGTTCATAACTTACTATAATTCCAAAGAAAACTCATTATTATGGGGAAGGAATCAAGGACAGGGCTGTCAAGCATAATATTCAGCACTGTCATACAGTGCTTATGGTCAGAGTGTCTTTTTTTTTTTTTAACGTTAATTTAGTTTTGAGAGACAGAGAGAGACAGCATGAGTGGGGGAGGAACAAAGAGAGAGGAAGACACAGAATCTGAAGCAGGCTTCAGGATCTGAGCTGTCAGCACAGACCCCAGTGTGAGGCTTGAACCCACGCGCTGTGAGATCATGACTTGAGCTGAAGTTGGTCGCTTAACCGACTGAGCCACTCAGGTGCCCCTGAAAATCAACTATAGTATCTTCAGACCAGAAGGAAACTGAAACCCTCTTCCAGGAGAGGAGACATGAGTCAGTAGTAGTGTTGACAAGGATCAAGAAACTCAGAGATGACTTGCTCTCACAGAATAGTAAACATGTTATTTAAAGCCTGTTACAGGGCACCTGGGTGGCTTAGGCTTAGGTTAAGTGTCTGACTCTTGATTTCAGTTCAGGTCATAATCTCATAGTGTGTGAGTTCAAGCCCCTGGTTGGGCTCTGTGCTGACAGCAAGGAGTCTGCTTGTGATTCCCTCTTTCCCTCTCTCTCTGCCCCTCCCCTATCTGCATGCACTCTCTCTTTCAAAATAATGCATGTTTCAATACGGGAATACAGTGTCTAAGCTTCTCTATTTAATCTGTAAGAATAGATTTACAACAGCAGCAAAACTTCTTAAATTGTGGTTTGGCAACCTAGGGTATTTCTTTTTGAGGATCTGCAGATAAACTGATACAACAGACATTCCTCAGTGCCAGTTTTGTGACTCTAGCATGGGTTAGTTTTAAAACCACTAACCTTCATTTTAGATTTCTTGGTATCCTTCAGTTTGTTAAAGGCATTTAAACATTTCAGGCAGTTTTTTAAAAAATTTTGCTTCTAGATAGCATGTTTTCTTTAATACTTTTCAAAAATTCACTATACTTTAATTTTCAAAAGTAATACCAGCACCAGGTTTCCTTCTGCTTCTGTCTTGCTATCTTCACTAATAAAAGTAAAAAATCCAACTAAGAAAATCCCAGTATTCACTACTTCTTAGTTCTCAATAGGAGATATTTATGGCTATAAGGGAAATTGGATGTGAAGAAATAAGCAACTTTTGGTCTTTTATTTATCAGGGAATCTTTGGAGCCTCAAGAAAAAGAGAGGCTGGCACAAAATCAGGTTGTTAAATCAAGTCAATATTATATTTAATGAGTTTGTGGAAGAGAATGCTTGAATGGATGTAAGAGAATATTTGGATATGTGTATTCACATTCATGTATGTACTTGAACATATATGGTACATACAGGGTGAAAAGCAAATTCTTACACAAGGTCAGAAATTTTATTAAGCACATTTCTATTTTTTGGAGAAATAAACTCATAAACACTTATGATAAATAATATAATGTGAAGAATCTCCATGACAGTGATGTTTTTCACTTCTTGGAATACCGTTTTTTCCTCAAAAATTTCACATTAATTTTCCTTGTATAGTTGCATCACACCATGATTCTCCATATTCCCTAAAACATATAACATTCAAAATGTAAACTTTTGCCATTTTTATTCAAGTATTTCAATTGCTTATGTGTAAACTTCAAATTATTCCATCCTAATACAGCTTTTTAAAAGTATACATATATAGGGGCTCCTGGGTGGCTCAGTCAGTTAAGCTACTTACTGACTTTGGCTCAGGTCATGATATCAAGGTTCATAGATTCAAGCCCCACATCAGGTTCTGTGCTGACAGCTCAGAGCCTGGAGCCTGCTTCAGATTCTGTGTGTGTGTGTGTCTCTCTCTTTGTCCCTCTCCCACGTGCACTCTGTCTCTCAAAAGTAAAGGAACATATTTTTATTAAAAAAATATACATATATATTCTTCAATTCAGAATAATGTGATAGAAGCATAACAAAATCTTTATATACAGTGTAACAAGATCTTTATAGAAAATATTAATTCAGTCTCTGGATGACTGCATGGCTAGGTTGGTTAAGCATCAGACTCTTGATTTCAGCTAATTTTGTGATGTCACAGTGCTAAGATCGAGTCTGCCTAGGATATATTTGTTATATAAAATTAACTTTCTAAATGATGCCAGTGAGATTGTAATTTTCTGTTGTTTTGGCTTTTAGAGTAAATTATTGTGTGGTTCGTCACACTTAATTTTTCCATAGGATTCCTCCTCAACATACATCGGTCACTAAAGTTTCATTTTAGTTAACGTTCTGTGCCTGTTACAATACACTGGAAATTAGATGTGGATGTTTGTATAAATTATTATAATTATATACTATATAAATAATATACAATTATATAAATTATTATCAAAATTAAAACATAAGGGGGGCCTGGGTGGCTCAGTCGGTTAAGTGTCCGAATTCAGCTCAGGTCATGAACTCACAGTTCGTGGGTTCAAGCCCCCAGTCGGGCTTTGGAACCTGCTTTGGATTCTGTGTCTCCCTCTCTCTCTGCCCCTCCCTACTTGCAGTCTGCCTCCTTCTCTCTCAAAAATAAATAAACATTAGGAAAAAAAAAACATGAGACCAAATATGGAAGCATTGCTAAGGCACTTGATTACCAGTTTTGAAAACTCCAGTGGTTACAACAGCATACGGTAATTTTTTTAAATTACTCTGAAAATGGTCACAAGCAATCATCCTGTATCTAAAAATAATACATTAGCATGTTCAAAAGGAGCAGATGGGATTTCACTAATATCCCATGAGACCTTTTGCTTTAATTTTTCATCTCTATAGTGTAGGCACTGACAGTCATTTTTATTTTTCCTTCTAACTTGGTCTGCTCTGGATGCTAATATTTTGTAGTCCAATAAATCAATTCACTTCATTGGATGATATTATTGAGATTTCTTCAAGTGCCATTCTCTTCTTTGTCTATATTCTGGCCACACTAGACTTACTTTCTGTCATTATACAGCCTTCCGCCTCTCTTTTCCCACAGTGTCTGGGAAAGACACACTTTTCCTTTCCTTTCTGCATGTAGGAACACTTCCAGGCCCATTGCAGCTTCCCCCTCCCCAACTGCCCGCTTAACTTTCAGTAAAACTTACATTCTTTTACTTCTTCTTCATTAGCCTGTAAACCTTATGAATTCAAAGGAACAGGTTGCCTTGCCCTTAATTCTTAAATCCTGCACAGAATAGGGCTAAAAAGTTCTTGAATATTAAATAATACGAGTGAAGACTTTCTAAAGAAAGTATGTTTTATTTGTGCATCACACCAATAAACAAAAGATTTTACCCATTTTTCCCCTCTGCAAGGGGATGGAGAGGCAAGAAGATGAGACCTTACAGACTATACATAGATGTCCAAGCTAAACACAATATATAAGGCATATTTATAATGTGCCTTAGATCAGTTCACTAATAAAAAAAGAAAGACAGTATAGGTGTCTGAAAACCCAGCCGGCCATTGATATTCAAGCAACTCCTTTCCTTTCCGGCACTAGCCAGTGTCCATCTGTACCAGCACCTCTCCTGGCTTCTTCCTCGCCTTCCTAAAGGTCAACACACTCAGTGACTGAAAAAGAGAGAATTGAATGATAACAAAGTTCCTTTGGGTCCCTGCAGAGACTGCAAACTTCTATGTGGTCCTAAGTTAGAACTATGGTACTCAGGATTAACACTAACATTCATACTTTTATAGTGCAATTGCAAAGGGATTTTTTGCTTCTCTACACACCAATAACCTGGTCCTGTGCTGAAAACGGAATGTCATGTGCTTACTCAAAAACACTTTGGTTTTCTTTTCCCAAACTGTTTTCAAAATGGCTCTCTCAAGCCCTTTAAAATAACATTCTTTTAAAATTTATTCAAAGTTCGTTTTTTTTGGATACTGCCTTCTCTGCTCCGCATCAGCTAAAAGAAACTTAGTTCCTTTACATCTCTTGGCTTACTTAAACAGATTCGAGTTAACAGTGAAAATTTAGATATTTTAGTATATTTTATAAGTATTTATATAAGCCAAGAAACATCCAATTTTGTTTTTTATAAGAAAATGGTAGATAATTGTTGCTCAGCTGAATTGAAACATTTTTATGCCTGAATTACCCATATAATGACTCAACTCTTTAGTTTCCTCTTCAGTTAGAAGGTAGAGATGTGGACTTATGCATTGTTTCATAATAAACGTTATAACAAAAAATTAATGTTATAATCAATTTCGCTGAGATCATAATCATTTTGATGTTTGAATGCAATTATTAACCTGAACATCCTAAGGAAAGTAAAAATAGTAGTTCTTCCTTCCATTTTAACGTACGCTTTGTTTCTGCCAGCTGTTTTGAAAGGTCAGATAATGCTTTCAGGATTTATCCTTCCATCCACAGAAATACACCTTTGATAACAATTCTCTCTTAAAGGTATTTGATCTTTTCTACTCTGATGGATATTTGATCACAAAGCCTTAAAAAATATCACTACCATCTTCCTACTTTCCATCATTTATTCTTATTTTTGGCATTTATAAACATGGAATTGCTAATGTGGTTAATACTTAGACAAAAGCAATTGTTATCATAATTCATTTTTACAATTGATGATGAAAAGTGGTCCAAACTCAAAGGTGCAAACTTTAATAACATACGTTACAAGTAAGTAATACTAGGTGAATTTCAGGTCTACTTTTTCTTCAACTGTGTGAATAGTTCAAAATGAACTTTGGATTGAATTATCTTGATGATTGCCTTACTATTCCATGTGGCTTACAATTGTGAAAGTGGGCAATTTATATAAAATTTCAAACACATAAGATATCAAATCCAAACAAAGAGGTAGCAAACTGGTTCTAAATATAAACAGTATATGAAGAACAGATATGGATTAGACTACTTATGGGAACTCATTATTTGATTAAAATGCCATTTTTAAGTAAATGCAGAAGTAGTAGCTTAATTGATAAAAAGTTATTAGCAATTGGATAGTAATATGTAATAAAATAGCATATAGCAAAATCTTAACTTATTAATATAGATACAAAATACTGGAAAACAGTAAGAAAGCATTGAACAAACCATGGAAATGTGCACAAAATGCATAATCAGGCAATTTACACAGTATCAATAGCAATAGTCAGTAAACATTAAAGTATATTCAATGCTTGTAGTTAGAATAAGTAAAATTTTAAATGTTCTATTTTTGCCTAGCAGGTTCTTAAATTAGAAGTGACAATGCCCTGTGCAGAAGTGGATGAAACAGATGTTCTAATGTAATGTTGATAACGCTATTTACATTTTCCTGAAGGTCATAAGCAATATACATCCAAATGTACATCTTCCATGGTAGAGTAGTTGTACTTAGAGAAACTTACCCTAAAGAAGAATGTTAACCATTGATCAGTGCTGAGGATAAGGGCACTGACTCTCCCATGCAGTCAAAAATCTGTGTATAACTTTTGATTCCCCCAAAACTTAATGACTTACAGCTTGCTATTTACCATAAATCTTACCTTTAACAGTTGATTAATGCAGATTTTGTATATTATATGTGTAATATACTGTATTTTTACAATAATACCTATTTTTTATTTTTTGGTATTCCTAAGGTATCTGGTTCATCATTGAGTGTTTTCCTCATTGTTACAAATCTCCAAAATATGTCTAATATATATACAGAAAATAATTTGCATATAAGTGAACCCTCCTCACAGTTTAAGCCCATTCAAGGGTCAACTATAATTATGAATGCTTGAAAACACACACTTACACACACACACATTTCCTCACAGTTTACATATACAGAGTGTTCAGTATTTGCTAATATATCTAATTCTTAAGATGTTTTCCAAGTCTTTTTAAGTCAAGAAAACATTTTGAAATGCAGTACATATATCGTTAGAATAGTCACAAGAATATAGGACATATTCACGTCCATAGAATGAGCTATTTTAGAAATTATTAAAATTTGGCTATTATGCTCTGGCTTTAGCTAAATTTTAAAATCTCTTACACAGGGGTTCTGATGTTTGAATGGAAATCAATTGCTTGAAATGCAATTGAAATGCTTGAAATGCTTGAAATGCATTGTAAATACTCAATCTCTTTCTCTCCTTATATTGTTCCATTCTTAATTTAGAATACTTTTTTCTTCTCACATAGTTTTATATGGAAATGTATAAAAGATATCTAGTGTTCTAATTATTATGTTTTAATCATTTATTTATTTATTTAATTTGATTATTTATTTAATTATTATGTTATTATGTTTTTAAAAGCAAAAAGTAAGACAAAAATTAAAATACTGGAATAGTATTTCTTCCTGAGAGGAGACAGGTTGTTGGGACGTGGAGCACGGAAATATTCAACAAAGCTCGTAATATCTAATTTCTTAAGCTTATTGGTTGGTTCATGTGTGTTCATTTTATTAATTTGCTTTATATCATATATATATTCTATATATATACTATTATATTTCTATAATGTATTTTTGTATATCTAACATAAATAAAATTAAAAAGAAATATGGTAATCCTTTAAGTATCAACTATTCCATTCATGAAAAGACCAATATGTAATATTTTGCAATATTAATTTATAATGGTAAATTAATAATATTTTACAATGGTAGATCAGTGATAACCAGAAATAAATCAAATAAATCCAGAGTTTTAATGTGTACAAACCTGCTAAAAAATATTCTATGTTCACCTAAATGGATTAATAGTGGCCCTATATAATAGTCAAAAATGTAATTTAAAAAATTCTGTAGGGTATTGCATGATTAGTGCACAAATGATACCTTTAAATTCTTGAAGTGGAAAGGATTTAGCATAATTGAGCACTAGTTAGAATAAAGTGTCATTGGAACATCTTGTTTGTGTTACTGCTAAGTAGCTCCAACATTCATTTTAGCTAAAGTCTTTGCCCCCAGAATAACAGGGAAGGATGAAGGATAGGAAAGAACTTTAAAATTTTACATTTTGAAAAGACTTTAAAAGTGATAGATTCTAACTCACCATTAAGTACCTCACTCTCCCCACCTGCAAACTTCTGATTTTTCTGATAAATTTAAAGTCAAGTAAGACTTTTTTGGTGTATCATCTATACATTATTCTCTACTTTTGCAACCCTCATAAGACATAGCTTGCACCTCCCTCAGACTGTAAATAAAAACAAACCAGAGACCATACATATCACATTATGAACTATTAATTAATTACAAGTGGTTCAGAGTTTTGCTTTATATCTGGTCTAAATATGCAAAACTGCACCTTCTTTTCCTTCCACTTGGTCTTCTTGTCCTATCTTCTTACTGCCTTGAAAGCCAATGTTACTCTGTAGACCTTTATCTGTTGGTTCACGTTTCTGCTGATTCAAAGGGGAATGTTTTCTCTCCAAATTTTCTTTAACCTCAAAGTTATGATTTTTAACATCTCTATAAGCTTGGGGAGAGAAGAGTATATAAGACACACTTTACAATACATAAATCAAGAGTAGTAGGCTCATTTGGCCCCCAGATTTGAATCTTAATGAGTAAACTACAGTATTTCATTGGTCATAGTTATAAGAAACAGCCAATGATGAAGGTATGATTCTGCCAAAGCATATGGTCTGAAAACCATATGCAGTCATATATATATATGACTTTATATATATATAAAGACATACTCCTAGAAATTCTAAAATCCATTTGTTAAAAACTTCCCTAGGTCATTTTTATTATGAGAAAGTGTGAGAGCCTTTTTGAAATTAACAAGCTCCTTCAATAAGAACCTAAAGAATTAGGCATTATTTAAAGGGAGAAAGTCAACTGAGAGATAATGAAGAGGAAATGTAGGTTGTGGAATTCATCCTTAGGCTGATGATACTATTTCTACCCCTGGTAGCAAAGTACATGAAAATGAACAGATCCTATTCTTTAATAGTAGCATTGCTGACATACTCTCTTTACCTAGCTCTGTACATTATTACACAAAATAATTTAGAATCATGGGGACTGTAAGTGCTATGATTGAAATGCTCTGAGGCATCCTCTAAGCCACAGCCTTTACCCTGAAACACAAGGCAACTGGGACCCAGAGAAAAGTAGGTGTTTGCCAAAGACTGTATCATAGCCTCCGGGCTCCCGGGCATTTGTTCTTTACACCAACAACTCATTTTTAATCCTTTTGTTTTTATAGTGCCCACAAACTCACAAGAAACTTTCTAATTTATCTTCTTAACTGTTTATACATAGTAGCTATTGTAAGAATATATGATTATTACACTTGAGCACAATGTTTACTTATTTGTGGAAATTGTGAAAGATGGTTCTTACAGCACGTAACACATTTTGTCACGGTAAAACAATATCGCTGCCCTTACCACTGTGTAATCAAGCTGGTGGAAAGTGGTGATATGACTTCAGAAGTAAGTGAATCAGTCTTTATGTAATCATATCTGTTTCATAAGTGGTTTCAAGTCCTTGGAGGATGAGCTATGTGCAGATGGGTATAGCTATCTTTACTATACTCTGAAGACATTGATGGAAATGTAATGATTTGAAGAATATTAAAGTACTTTTGTTATATTTTAAAACAAAACCATCTAGGTCACTTTCTTATCCCGTTTCCATCCTAACCCTTTTTATTTCTGTAAGAATTATACGGACTAGGTGGGAATAGACAAATATGACATATTTATCCAGGTTATAGTACCATATTTTTAAAGTGCTCAGTCTGTTCTATTTCTTCAATATAAACGCCATCAAAAGTACACTTTTAAAGATAGTGAACACATTTTATGAAAGGATATATTGTTGCATTTTTCCACACAGTTTCTATATTGAGCAAGGCATTATCTGTAAGGGCTGTGGTTAGCTCAGTAGATACATTCTATGGCACCAGTCTCTGCTGTTCTGACAATGTTGCAGTAATGGAAGTGCCCTTCCCCTGGTACGCTTCTGCTCAGTGTGGGATAATATAGGGAAAGGATTTACAAATGGTTTCTTGAAACTCTTTTCCTACGTAGGTTAACTTTGAAATGACCCAGGTTTTATAGTGATGGTTATATATTTTATTTTCGTTTAGATACTTCAACAAAGCCGGAATTTTGTGCCTTGCTCAGACACAAGGAGAATGGATTGGTAGGATGTTGTTTTTATTAGACCTCAGATAGTTTTCGTTGTCATTCACCCTTATCAGTATTCTCCGTTTTCCAAACACCTTCAAGTACAGTTTCTAAACCATAGATAATACCCATAAATAACCCCAGCTCTGACTTTTCCCTCAAGTGTTTACTGAACTATCTACTTAGATATTACAAAATCTTCACTCCACTCTCCCAAACCTACTTCTCTCTACCAAACCAGATGTTTTCACTTAAATCCCTGATTCTGTCAAGGGATTTACCCTCCCGTAGGTTTTCCAGTACTAAAGTTTGGAGTTTTATTTTACTTTTCCTTTCCTTGTCCAGCAACCTTTCCCCACCCTGACATGTAAATAACCTCCAAGATTATTCAAGCTTCCTTTATACCTCATATCTATTCTCTTTCACATTCCACACAATCGCTGTAGCCCTTTCAAATGGTTATATATATAGCATTTTCTTACCAGTTAGATCTTCCAATAACACGGCTTTGAGAGGTTATATTAGGAAATATTCGTCATCAAACCAGCAATGTCATAGTATTTTTTTAAATAAATATTTATGACATGTCCTCAGTTTCCCATAATGATCATACAAGGATGGCACACTCAAGTTATGAAGGACTATTTGCATTACTATAACACACTGTCCTATATGTCACAGATTTGCTTTTGACCTCCCTTTTACCTTGGCTCCCTAGGCAAGATCCACCTGTCAAAATTCTACTCAAATATAAAGGTTCAAATGCTTTTCCCTAACATGAAACTTATTGAAATTTCACAGATGAAAATGAATTATATTTCCTTTCAGTTATAAGCAGTTTTTTTCCTTCACTTTCCTGGGAAGCTTATTTGAATCTGTTTTTTTTTTTTTTTTTTTTTAACCTCTTGGTGTAGATATTATCAACCCTGGGAGAATAAAAGTCCCATTAGGGAACAGACTATGTCTTATTTAATGTTAAATAGTCTCCCCAGAATCAATCAATCTGTCTCTCTCATCAATCATCTTCTTTATTTCTATTATTTCCCAACCTTATTAAGGTATAAATGAAATACAATAAAGTATAAATATTTAAAATGTATAATTTGATCAGGTTTAACATCAATGCAATCCAGACAATGAACATTTCCGTCGTGCACCAGTAATTCTCTGTGCCTCCTTGTATTCCATGCCTCCCTCCAGTGCCACTTTCAGGCAGCCATTAATGTGTTTTCAGTCACTATATATCCAGTTATATTTTCTAGACTTATATAATAAAAATCAGTCTATTAAAAAACTCTTTAATTCAGCATGATAATTTTGAGACTCATTCATATTACTGAGTGTACCTATAGTTCTTTTATTTAATTGACTAATATTCCATTAAACAAGTATACTACAATCTGTTTCTTTGTCCCCATGAAATTTTCAGACACTTGCGCTGTGTCTAGTTTTCGGCTACTGGAAACAAATTTGCTAAGGACATTTATATACAAGTCTTTCTGGAGACATGTATTTTCATTTGTCTTGGTTAAATATTTAAGAACTGAAAAACTCCATCACTTGATTTGTGTATGCTTCACTTTTTAAGAAAATTTCAAACTACTTTCCAAAGTGATACACCATTTTCAATTCCTTCCAGCAGTGTGTGAACGTTTCAGCTGCACAACAGCCTTGGAAACTTTTGATTTGGCCAGTTTTCTTATTTTTAGCTCATTTAGCTCAGTGTGTGATTTTATTTTTTTATTCAAAAAGGTTTTTTTTACATTTATTTATTTTTGAGAGACAAAGGGAGACAGAGCATGAGAGGAGGTAAGGCAGAAAGAGAAGGAGACAAAGAATCCAAAGCAGGCTCCAGGCTCTGAGCAAACATTCAGCACAGAGCCTGATGCGGGGCTCAAACCCAAGAACCGTGAGATCATGACCTGAGCCGAAGTCAGATGCTTAACCGACTGAGCCATCCAGGTGCCCCCAGTTTGTGATTCTAATGTGCATTTCCAAGATAATTAATTTTTGCATGATTGAATTATAAAATTATTCTTATATTCTGAGTACAAGTTTCCTGTCTGATAGGTATGTTGTGAATATTATTCCTTAGTGGTTTGCCTTTTTTTCCATATGGGGTCTCTGAAAGAGAAAAACATTTTAATTTAATTGAACTACAATTTATAAATATTTCTTTTGTGTTTTGTTCTTTTTAAGGTCTATGTAAGAAACTAAGAGCACCTGGGTGGCTCAGTTGGTTAAGCATCTGACTATTGATTTTGGCTCATGTCATGATCTCATGGTTCCTGAGTTTGAGGCCCACATCGGGCTCTGTGCCAGCAGTGCAGAGCACCTGCTTGGGATTCTCCCTCTTTCTCTGCCCCTCCCTCCCTCAGTCTCCTTCTCTCTCTCTCTCTCTCTCTCTCTCTCTCAATAAATAAGTAAACATTAAAGAAAGAAACCCTTTCCACCTCAAGATCTCAATTTTCTAGTTTTATTTGGAATTTCTATAGTTTTCGGTATCATATTTAGGTCTGTGATTCATTTGAAGTTAATTGTTCCTTACAGTGTTAAAGGATGGTGCTCTTTTTTCCCCCTCCCCCACATGGATACTCAGTTGTTCAGTATTATTGAAATGGCTTTCTTGGGGATCCTGGGTGGCTCAATCAGTTAGGCGTCCGACTTCAATTCAGGTCATGATCTCACGGTTCGTGAGTTTGAGCCCCGCATGGGGCTCTGTGCTGACAGCTAGTTCAGAGACTGGATCCTGTTTCTCATTCTGTATCTCCCTCTCTCTCTGACCCTCCCCTGCTCATGCTTTCTCTCTCTCTTTCTCTCAGAAAAATAATTAAAAAATTTTTTTAAATGGCTTTCTTTACCCCACTGAGTTGTCTTGGCATCTTTGCTGAAAATCAATTAACCACACATAGGTGGGTCTATTTCCAGGCTCTCTGTATGTGTCATTGATTTATATATCTACCTTTTTTGCATTACCAGACTGTCTTGATTTTGAAGATTTATAGGAAATCTTGAAATCAGGTCAGGTAGGTCAACCAACTATACATATACATTAAATACATTTATTTTTTATTATGTGTATTTATTATGCACATAACATATATAATTGCTTTGGTTATTCTAAATCCTTTGGATTTCCAAGTTGCAGAATCAACTTGTAAATTCTGCAAAAATCAAAACAAAATCTGCTGGAATTTGGACAGGGATTGTGTTGCTGACATAGCTTCATTTCAAGATAATTACCTGAATTGCTAAATCCTTTAATCTGTGAATGTGATGCATCTCTCCATTTATTTAGGTCTTCTTTGCAAAGTCTTAGCAATATTTTTTTTTAGTTTCTATGTAGAAATGCCAGATATCTTTCGACAGAAATATATACAGGTACTTTGTGAGTTTTGCTACCACTATAAATTGATGTTTTTCCTCAATTTTATTTTTCAGTTCTTTTTGACTCTGTATAATAATAGAAATTTTTTTCCTAGTAGAGTGCTAAATAGAAATGGTGAAAGCGACATCTTTGCTTTCTTCTCTTCTTTAAAGGAAAGTTTAATTAAATTAAAAGACTTACTAGGCTTTTAACATTAAGTGTGATGTTGCAAGAAGGGTTTTCATAAATGCCCTTTATCAGTTGGAGGAGATTCTATACTATACCTAGTTTGCTAAGAGGTTTATTTTTCATGAATCAGTGTTGATTTTTTTTCCAAAAACTTTTTATGCCTTGATTGAATTTATCATATCTTTTTCTTTCCTTTTTTGTTAGTATGTTGAATTTCATAAAATGACTTTTTTAAAATGTTAAGTCAACTCTACTTTCCTGGGATAAACCTACATGAACACATTGCAGAATCCTTTTTGTGTAGAGTTGGATTTGATTTCTAATACTTCTTTAAGGATTATTCATGTGAGATATTGCTCTGAAATTTCCCTTTTTGTAATATCTTTTGCCAGGGTTGGTATTGTGTATGTGCAGCCTCATAAAATGAAATGGGAAATCACTCCTCTTGCAGTTTTCTAAAAAATGCATTGTGTAACATTGATGTTATTTATTTTTGAATGTTTGATAGCATTTACCAGTGAAAACCAATGGGCTTGGAAGTTTGTCTTCCTCCTTCCTTCTTCCCTTCCTTCTTCTTTCTTTCTTTCTTTCTTTCTTTCTTTCTTTCTTTCTTTCTTTCTTTCTTTCTTTCTTTCTTTCTTTCTTTCTTTCTTTCTTCCTGAGAGGTTTTTTGTTAAAAAGTTCATTGAAAATTCCTATCACTATTCAAAATTTCTGTTTTTTAAGTAGTTTAATTATGATGCAATTAAAAGGCTTGGTTTCTTTAGTATTATTCTGTTTAGATTTGCTGAGATTCTTCAGTCTGTAAATTTCTTCCTCCCTAAGTTAGGGACACTTGTGGCCATAATTAGTTCATATATCTTTTGTACTCCAATCTTTTTATTCTCTTTTCTGAGACTTTAATTAAACAGATGTTTGACAATTTGATACTGTTCCACTGGTCCTCGAGGTTCTGTTCATGTTTTCCAATCTCTTTTCTTTCTATTCTTCAAATACGATAATTCCTATTTATGTACTTTCACATGCATTATCTTTTTGCTCTGCTATTTACATTCTGTAGTTAAGCTCCACATTAAATTTTTATTTAAGGCATTTCATTTTTATTTTAAAAATTTTAGTGCGGTATTTTTTTTTATAAATTTTTAATTCTGTCTTGAAATTTCCTATACACGATGCAGTTCGGGTGTATTTCTATTTACCTTACGAAACATTATCTTATGACTGATTTAAAGTCTCTGTCTGGAAGTTTTAATATCAGACAGTCATTTTGTGGTTTTCATGTATTAATCCCTCTCTTCCATGAGCATTTCTTTTTTCTAGTTCTTTGTACATTGAAGACTTTTGAATTGTAACAGGACAATAGTGAACACTGTGCTACATAGTCTCTGAACCCTGTTATGCTCTTCTGGAGAATGTTGATGTCTTTGTATTAATAGAGACTCACACTGGTTACATTGAGGTCATACATTCTGACTTACTTTCCGTTTGTGGTGGCACACATCTCAGTTCAGCTCTCTAAGCTTTGCCAGGCTGATTTGGATGTGTCATAGGTGTGAATGGTGTGGGGGCAGGCTGAGATTTTTGTGCATAGGTATACCGAATTAGGGGATCCCCCATCACTGACTCTTTCTTGTAAAGGAATCCACCTACATTTTGCAGCCCAAAGGTAACCTTTTATGTCCTTCGTCCAATAGCAAAGCATGACTTCTTCTTGAAGTTTTATCCCCTGTATCTATTCTTCTCTGCGGCTAATTACGCACACACACACACACACACATGCCCGCGCGTGCCCCTCACCCACCACCTGACCCCGCCCCACTGCCTCATTTGTGGAAAACTGAAAAGCTCACCTACATGCAAGTTGTTTTTCTAGGTTTTACAACTTTTCAGAAACGGCTTCCTTGTTTGTTTTTTAAGTGTCACCAGGAAGCTGGTTTTAGATTGTGTCCCATGTTTTTAATTCACTGTAAGTGATGGGCTTATGCTTCTCATGGCACGTAGCAGACCAAGACTCAGGAACTCAGATCTAATGAGTGTGAATTGAGTGATATTTCAGCAAATTAGACATATTGAATGTGTTAGAGTGAGAAAGTGTTGTGAAGTACTTCTTTAGAGTAATTTGAAGGTCTCTTTTTGTATTAATGACTACTAGCTGTGTATCATTATTTTCTGTCATATTTTCATTACCCTGAGTCAATTTGAACCCTCAAGTAAGCAAGAGAATATTATTGTAAGTGACTGTATCATAATAATAGAACAGTTTTTCAGTTTTGAATTTAATCAAGAAAAAAGACACTGGGAAGAGTTATTTAATGATTCTAGTTGACACACCAGTTGCTTAATATCCATCTACTTTTCCTTTCCTGACTTTAATTTTTTTTTTCTGGAATTACTAGAAATACTCAGTTCCAGGTGACAAAATAATAATTAGTCTACACTAATAATAATGATGATTACAGATTTATACAATAAAGACCGAGGCAGAAAACCAGAATTGAATTACTAGGACTTAAAAAATGAAAACTACTTCCTCATAAAATTTTCTTTTTTTAATGTTTATTTATTTTTGAGAGAGAGAGAGGCAGACTGCAAGGGGGAATGGGCAGATAGACAGGGAGACACAGAATCTGAAGCAGGCTCCATGCTCTGAGCTGTCAGCAGAGAGCCCGATGTGGGGCTTGAGCCCACAAACTATGAGATTGTGGCCTGTGCTGAAGTTGGATGCTTAACCAACTGAGCCACCCAGGATCCCCATGCAATTTTCTTATTTATTGAGACTGCTTTGGAAAGAATATACCATATCTTAATTGTTTTCCAAAAAACCCTCTTTTTTTCTTACTTAAAGATTTACAAATCCTAAAATAATATTTATATTCTTTTCCTTTATTTTTCCTATTAAAGGAAGAAACATTTTCTAGACTGTATTGCTTAAAGTTCTCAGTATACATAGTCAGGTTTTACAACTACATGGTAAAATTTTACCATTCTTATTTATTTTAAAAATCAAATTTTAGGGGCACCTGGGTGGCTCAGTCAGTTGAGCATCTGATTCTTGATTTCAGCTCAGGTCATGAACTCATAGTTTGTGAGTACAAGCCCTGAGTTGGGCTCTGCACTGAAAGGCAGAGGCTGCTTGGGATACTCTCTCTCCCTGTCTCTCTGCCCATTCTTCTCTCTCTCTCTCTCTCTCTCTCAAAAATAAACAAACATTTTTTAAATCACATTTTAGTGAAGTGCAGGGGCCACATTTTATATATTGTGCTGCATATAGTCTGTTTGTTCATCTAAATTTATTCTCCACACTTTTCTACTATCAGCATATTTTCAGGAATTCTGCCTTTCAATTGGGTTTAGTTGATGGTTTTCCATTGACCCTAACTGGAGATCAGAGTAAATGGATGAATTAGGTTATTTATTCTCCTGATATTTTCTCTGCAAATGGTAAGTATGTACACAGATCTGTACTTAGTTTTAAAATATGAATAGATTGATGAATGGGTATGCATTCTAGACAGGGGCAGGTAGTAGGCCCTGAGTAAGGCAGAGAAAAAACTCATTGCAGATGAATTAATGTGGATGTGTGAGAATTATTGACAGAGGCAACACATTACAAAGATTCTGATATGATTGTGACTTAAAGTCCAAGTCATAGAAAGATAATTAAAAATTCATGGAAGAACCTTTTCTATTATAATCAGGTAAATGAACTCTATCTGGGAGATGAGGGAGGATGGTAAGTGGTGCAGTTACATGCCGAGATGCTGTTACAGAAATCTCACATAGGCAGAGACTAAAGACTATATTGGAAGACAGTGAGAATCTTGGGAATAGTTATGGAGGGAGACCTGAGCACTAAAATCATGTTAGTAGCAATGGACGTATTTGTTTCATGCTCTCTCATAATATGCATGAAATCTATACAGAATATGTATCCAAGAAAATGCATATAAAATTCCTTGGACACTTTAAAGCTTTATATTTTTGGTTATATTCTAACATTTCACAAAACATAATGCCTTAAGGAAAAAGAAAGGCACTTTTTACCTCTCTATATATGTAATATTGAATAGTATCATGTCTATATAGATTATCAATATGTTTTTAATGAGAAGAATAAGTCATGATGGAAGGCAATTACTGGATTGCAGTGTGTCTTCTGAGGCTTTTATTTCTTTGACTAATTTCATAATATTAAATATAGCTGCCCAAGCAAATGAGATAGAAACTGTATTATAAATGGGGAATCAATTAATTTTGTTTGCTCTGAAGCACCATCAGGTATGCAATGTTTTACATACCATTTTATAACTGACTATAGATCACAAGCAATTCTGAGCAAATGTTAGATTACTTCATAAAATGGACAATGCAAATTGCAAAATGATACTGATGAAAGCACAAAGAAACAAAAAGAAATGGCAGAGAAGATGATCAGTGTTCTGTAAATAGTTGTACATATTTAGGGAAGAGAGAACTTTAGGTACGAAGGAGTGTTCACACTGATGAAATATTATTGTTAGATCATTAACATCAGAACATAAAACGTATCATGGGAAATGTATTTTTGTCCCCCAAAGTTTTGCTTTGTAAATTGTCTTGATAGTCGGTGTTAAAGTGATACTAAAATACACTTAGCTTTTTCTTGGCTTTTATCCTGTTGAGTTATCCTGCAAAATGGGTATGTGATGCATACACCAGCAGAGCCACTGTACAAATGAGTGTCCATGTGTAGTAAGTGTGCAGTTACTGCACCTGACTGTACATAACCAATATGAGAACTCTCCCGATGTATATTCTGTCTTCCTTCCTGCACTCTACACTCAGAAAGAAAAACTGTTCATAAGTGACAGGAAAGGGAACACGTGGGATGCTTTTTATATTAACTTAAAATTGTATTTTTCGGGGAGCCTGGGTGGTGCAGTCCGTTAAGTGTCCAACTCTACAAGCATCCAACTCCTACTCTCTGCTTAGGTCATGATCTCACAGTTGGTGAGTTGGAGCCCCACACCAGGCTGCACACTGATGGTGCAGAGCCTGCTTGGGAATCTCTCTCTTCCTCTCTCTGTGCCCCTCCCCTGCTCACATGTCACTCTCCCTCTCTTGAAATAAATAAACAAACTTAAAAAATAAAATAGTATTTCTTTCTAATAATAATAAAAGTAGAGAAAGATAAATCCAGTACATAAGCCATACATTAAGGTTAGGGATTTTCTTCTAAGTGGTTCTTTAGTTTTAAAAAAAAAAAAAATTCTAGCTACAAAAAAAAAAATCAACAACAGTAGAAATATTTCTTTTTCAGATTAATATTTTAGTTCCAAAGAATAATTGGAAGACCTTGAAGGATTCGGTGCCTGGGGCACTCAATCCGTTAAGCATCCCTCTTTGGCTCAGGTCATGATCTCCCGGTTCAGGGGTTCAAGCCCCTCATGGGGCTTTGGGCTGACAGCTCAGGGCCTGGAGTCTGCTTTGGATTCTGTGTCCCCTTCACTCTCTGCCCCTTCCCTGCTTATGCTCTGACTCTCTGTCTCTCTCTCTCTTTCTCAAAAAATGAGTAACCATTAAAAAAAATTTTTTTAAAGGAAGACACAGAAGGAATGTGCCATAAGAATATTTATACATTTTTCCGGACATAAACTTGAATTAAGATCCTTGTAAAGCACTTTGTTGGAGTGTATTATTTAGCTGGATAGAGGGTCTTTCTGTTTCTTCGCTTCAGTGTAGCTTTGCTGATATCTACATATACTTAATATCACACAGGAAATTGTAGCAAATGTTTATCTTCCTGAAAAATAACTAGTAGGTGAAATATAAAAATTTAGTAAAAGTTGAAAATGCAGAAAACTTGCAGAAGAAATAGGTCTTGACTGAAAGATGATTTGAAACTTATTCAAAGAAGTCCGTGTTGATAAATTTGGCAGTTTAGAATGTGCTTTCAAAATATATCAGGTTTGGTTGCATTTTCTGGTGAAATTTAAGGGGGATGTATAGAAAATAATAAGGAAAATTCTTAATATTGGAGATCAACTTTTCTGGGGATACTTAAACAGTTAAAAATTGTTGTTTCTTTTTTAATGTTAATTTATTTTTGAGAGAGAGAGAGAAAACGCCAGTGAGGGAAGGGTGGAGGAAGGGCAGAGATAGTCGGAAACACAGAATCTGAAGCAAGCTCCAGGCTCCAGCTGTCACCACAGAGCCCGACTCGGGGCTCAAACTCACGAACCATGAGATTATGATCTGAGCCAAAGTTAAATACTTAACCTATTGAACCATCCAGGCACTCTGTTTTGTTGTTTCTTTTATGTAATCCTTACTTTTTTTTTCAAGGAACCCACATGCTAATAGATTGCTTTTATTTTTAGATTGGAAGGAGATAATTAATAGAAACTAATGATACATCAATGCAATGCAGAGTATACACAATCACATTTTGACAAGTAGTTAGTCTTTAAGGGCTGTTTCTCATAAAGTCTTCCTTATTAGTGTGAATGTCATAGACGCAATTGTCATTTGGATCTCTCTCATCCAGATGCCTTGTGTGTGTGTGTCACTTTTTAAAATTCATGTTTTATTTTACTTTAAATTAATGTTTTATTTTAGAATGGCTTTAGATTTATAGAAAGGCTGCAAAGGTAGTGTGGTGCATTCCCATATATTAACCTCACTCAGTGTCCCCTATTATTAACCTCACACATTACTACAGTATATTTGCTACAGTTATGGAACCAATGTTAGTACATTACCATTAGCTAAACACCACTGTTTTTTTGTATTTCACTAATTTTTCCCTAAGGTACCTTTTCTATTCCACATTTAGTCTTCATGTGTTTTCACTGGTCTATGATACTTTCTCTGACTTTCCTTGTTTTGGATGACCTTCACAGTTTTGAGGAGGAATGGTCGAATGGCTTGTTGAGCATGCCTCAATATAGGTTTGTATAATATTTGTCTCATGTTGTGTAACTGGAGTTTCAGAGTTTGAGGAGAAAGAACTCAGAGGTTAAGTGCCACTCTCAACACATGCTATCAAGGACACCTGCTAGCAACATGACATATTGCTCATGATGTGAGCTTTGATTACTCAGTTCCAGTAATATTTGCCACATTTCTTCACTATCAGCTCTTCCCATCTCCTTTCCATACTGTACTTTTTGTAAGCAAGCCCTTAAACACAATCCTCCCTCAGAAGCTGGTGAGTTATAGTCCCCTTCCTTCAGGGGGACCATGTACTCAAGTTATGTGCAATTCTTCTGTATGGGAGATTTGTGTCTTCTGTTATTAATTTATTAAATTATTTACTTATATTATTACCAACTCATGGGTATTCATTTTATACTAGTGACTATGGAACACTCAGTTTACTTAATGCAATACTACAGTATTTATTTGGTTGCTTCAATTCTTCCACCGTTGATCACTGGGTACCTTGCATTTTAGTATCTTTGACCCTTTCACACACTCTCATTCTTTTTTTTTTTAATATTTTTTATTTATTTCTAGGAGAGAGAGAGAGAGAGAGACAGCGTGAGCAGGGAGGGTCAGAGAGAGAGGGAGTCACAGACTGAAACAGGCTCCAGGCTCCGAGCTGGCAGTCAGCACAGAGCCCGACGCGGGGCTCGAACCCACGAACCGCGAGATCACGACCTAAGCGAAAGTCGGACGCTTAACCGACTGAGCCCCCAGGCGCCCCATCACACACTCTCATCCAGGTACATTTTGGTTTTTTTTTAAATAACTTACATAGGTTATTTTAATACTTAATAACTTAAGTATTTTAAATAACTTAAATAACTGAAGACTTTGTGAATGAAAGGAAAATGAGTAACTGAAGGTGACTAAATTCACAAGTTACTGATATTCTGTCCCTTAAGATGAAGCAAAAATTTGTGTCTAGGTGGGTATGTATCGCAGAAATCACAAGTTCTTTGGAACAAGGCAAAATGTCCATCTTAGTCCTGATTTTGTCTCTTCTGCTTTCTTCATTGTTTTGTTCGCTGTTTGGCTCCTGAAATTTTCAGTGATGCTTCATAATATCTAGGTTTTTGTCTCAACTGGCAAAAAGTCTTTGTCTCAGTCTTTGCAGCTGCACAAGGCAAGAAGTTTGAACTTCAATTCTAGTGACCCTTCTTCCCATTCTCATGCCTGTGTACCTGCCAGAGACTTAATGCAACTGCCAGTCAAACACAGATGATTTGTTTCTGCCATGTAAAAACTTCTCTTCTGTCAGCCAAGCATGCGATTTTAGCCCTACTCTTGATTCTGCTACCCAGGATGGAAGAGATTTATAAGCCTTCGTATTTTGGCCAAAAAAGCCTATTTTCAGATTGAGTCAGATGTGCAAATTGTTTTTCAGATAACAGCGGTGACGGATTCTCTGGCATATTTTATTTAAGCATATCAAATATCTTCAACAGACTGTGGCACCTGAGTTTTTGTTTTAGTACATTCAGTTTATACTGTAGCAGGGACAAGAGTGAAAGCAGGGGCACCTGAGTGGCTCAGTAGGTTAAGCACCTAAGTCTTGATTTTGGCTCAGGATGATCTCATGGTCTGTGGGTTCGAGCTCTGTGTCTAGCTTATGCTGGCAGCATGGAGCCTACTTGGTATTCTCTGCCCCTCACCCACTTGCTCTCTCTATTTCTCCCTCCCCCTTCTTAAAATTAACTAACTAAATAACTAAATAAATAGTTTTTTTAAATGAAAGCAAAATCACATATATGTGCTGAAGCACATGGGCAAACTCCTTTCTTGGACATCTTCATAGGTTGGAATGCAACTTTGTATCTGTTGAACTTTGCAGCTTCCAGATCGATTGAAGAGCTGCCGCTATGATGATTTACTACTCTGTTCTTTGAATCTTGAAATGAACAGTAAGGGGTTACAAAAGTGGGTACTTTCCCCCAGTATGCATATTATCCTTGTTAAAGGATATCCAACCTTTATCCAAACCAAATCCAAAACCCAAACCCTCCATTTATGTTAAAATCTGCTTATGAAGTTATAGCATTTTTTTCTATACACACTGTATTCAAACAATAAGCAGCTTTTCACAATATTGATTTAGAGGTTGATGGTAGGCAAGAAAGGAAGTCAAACAACTGATCTGTGATCCATTTTTAATCTCAGTTCTTGAGAATGGCTCCTGGGAAAAGAGCAGGTGATCCAATCTAGTCTCCTTGTCAATCTACTAGACCTCAAGGCTCAAGGATAATGGTATTTTCAAGTAGGAAGGTCATTATCTATGGAATGATTTAAACAAGATGTCCTGGATAAGGATTGCTCAAAATAATAAGTTTAGAATCTATGAATTTTTGAGGCATAACTTATTGGAAAATGTCAGATAAGTTTGAGTATAAAGGGAAATAGTTTGGAAACTAAATGCCCCTCTGTTGTGTGAGGGAAACCCACAAAACCTTACTAGGTGGTATCTATCATTCAGGGTCGAAGAATATGTCTACTGATGGAAGAAAGGATGTGGGTGGCCACCTTTGTTATTTTAGGCCACTTTCTGCTTGAACCGAGCCTCCTGGGTACCATATTCTATTGCTGGAAGATATTTCAAAATTACTCCAAAACTCAGGCTTGTGTTCTCAGGGAGGTTTCTGTACATAAAAGCGCTTTTTCTTTGACCTAAGTGTCTTATTCCTAGCGCTAGAACTTTACAAACTGCAGGATATGAAAGGGAACTATATTTTCAGTGGGCTTAAGTAGTCTTTAGGTCCACCTCATACTATTTATTTCTTCTCCTTTGTTAATGTGCTTTTTCCCTTTTTTTTTGGTCTAGCCCACAAAACGTTTAACTGTTTCAACAAAGGTAAATAGTGTCTATATAATAGACACAATGTATTTGTGTGTCACAGGATTTTCAAGCCAGGTTTTAAGAAAGATATTGTCAAAACTAGAAAATATTTCTTGGCTAAGTATGGAGTTAGTTACTTTTAACAAATCACAACATGTTTGACGTTTTGTTTAGTGCCATCTTTGAATTTTTCACTAATACTGTTAATGTTTATTATGTAACCTTAATAGCTGTTTGGCCTATCACTCTGACCAGCTGTAGTGCAAGTTCATGAGTAGCCAGATATTGATTAGGCCCTTAGTAATCCATGGGATTAACAACTAGGACCTGGAAGGGAGACCACAAGTTACAACTTCTGATACTCACATCTCTGCTTGAGACCAGTCTCCTACAGCTATCAGAAAAACAACAAGAAGAGAAGCTGCCGGAAAGTTGAATGTGGCACAGTTTGAATAACCTTTTTGCTAGAATCAACATATTTTTAAGAAAAAGAGTTACTGGAATTATCTCTAAATAAAGAATATTAAACTAGAAATGAAGAGGATGGATTTGGCATCAATAATCCCTAGTCAGGGAAATCAGGGTACAGGCATTTTCTCAAAGGTCAGTAAGTGATGACAAATATCTAAAGTAAAAAAAAAAAAAAATAGTACTAGGAATCAATAGGGATCATATTTTTGAGACAAGTTTAAAAACTAAAGCCAAACAGACTTTAGATAGTGGGATGAAAAGAGAGGAATTCAAAGATTATTCTGAGGATTTTAGACCTTGTGTGGTTAATTAGTTTTCAGTAAATTTTTATTGCTAGTGTAGGTCTGAACGCAGTTGTAAAACATGAAATGGATCTTGTAGACCCCTCACCCCGTGTCCTCAATGGTAACATCTTATAAAATTTATAGTACAATATCATAACCAGGATATTGACATTGATGCAATCTAATCTTATAGTCTTATGTATGTGTGTATGTATGTGGTCATTTTTAAATGCATCTGACTTTTGCAAGTAGACTGCTCTTAATAACAACAAAACAATAGAACCCATCTCCTTTGCTGTTCACTGGGTAGAAAGTTTCAGTTATGCAAGATTATGAAGTTCTAGAGCTATATATAGAGAGCTATATTATACAACACTGTGCCTATGGTTAACAGTACTGCATTGCATGGTTAAAATTTTGTTAAGATCAATCTTCTGTGAGGTATTCTCACCACACACACACACACACACACACACACACACACACAGAAATCTAACTGTAGGTACTCTTTTAAAGCGATCACTGTGGGAGGTTTTGCTTCCTGGACCACTATGCAGAGCTCCTCTTTGCTTATTGTATTCAGGGTCAGTTTATGGGTCTTTATTATCACAGTCAGAAGCACCTTGCCCACACTAGGTGATTACTTTATTAGTTTGCTGGTTTGCCAATTTGACTAAAGATTCATTGATAGGTCGTTGAGACCGTATGTAATTAACAGAGAAGTTTGATTTACATCACCATCCTGTAGCTTTGTACAAATTGCTGGGATATGATAAATTGTGGGAAGGGAAGCCAGAAAGAAGCTGGTGAGTCTGTAGCCATTTGACAAACCATAATGTACCTACTCTACTTCTCATGTATTCATCTTTATCTTTCCTGCCCTCCTCCATCCCAGTCTCGGCTCCCACTCTCCCATGACACCCTTGTGCCTTTGATAATAGTAAAACCCTTGTTCTGACTCTGTCTCTTACAGAGAAGCACATTCTTTTTGGTTTTAAATGATGTAGGAGCTCTTTGTTTTACTAGCAACTCATTACAGCTTATTATGAAAGACTACATTACTTGACAGTTCTGAAAAATATCATGCTTGTTCGTTCTAAAAATATAATCCTTTCGGTTCAGGTATTTTATTCTTTCAATAATAAAGAGAACTTGCTTTTTTGAAAATGAAGAGTCTGTCACTTAAAATGCAATATGTTAATAATTCTAACAGAAACTGGAGCATAAATAAATGTTGTGACCTTGAAACTTTTTTTTTCCTGAAATAGACATTTTGCTGCCTTCTGTTTTATTCATATTTCGACTTTGAGCCACCCATCGAGTCTGTAACAGAATACCTTACAAATCACATATTCTGGATTATGTGCATTATACATTCAAATTCTAAAACTGGCAAATAATGGTTTAAAAGAGCACAGAGGAGATTTAAGCTTAAGAAAATTAAAGCACGAATGCTAGCAAAGATTGTGAATAGTAAGCTAGCCAGAAATTCCATTTGCAAATGTCTGGACTCCTACGAGCATTTCCTGCACATTCAGAGCTCATCACAGAAATCTTCAATTAGTACCAGAGGACATTGTAAAAGGAAAAAAAGAGTGTTAGTGTGCACTTGGGTGCAGATGCTGCCACCAAAGAAAGGCGTAATTGCATGCCAGGCTACATAGACAGCAACCTTGTTTTCTGTGAGAGATTTACATAGTAAGAAAAGACTTAGGGTATTTGCAACACACTTTTCAGTATTCATTAAGTGGAAAAAAATCCACTTATTCTTCCAGCCATCATTTTTTTTTTTTTTTGAATCTTACATTCTGCATGAGAGCATCATATTAAGTTCTAAAGGTCAGAGGGTTATTTATTTCATTCAAATCTAGCAAAATAATGAATCTTAACTGCCTCATGCTACAAATAATTTATGATGGTCAAATTTCAAGCAAACCATTGGCAAGAGTGAATTCTTCCCTAGGTGCCCAAATGAGGCATTAATTAGTTATTATATAAGGTCATTTGTTTTCATTTAGAATCACTTCCTCTTAATTTACATAAAAGGTTATTACACTTAATTAATGCCAACACGGAAAGGTAAAATTAAATGCTTCCCTACTTATAAGGTTGGCTACCACTGTTACATTTTTCATTATGTACGGTTTGAAATATGTTTTAATGTTTCCCACTTGAATTTGTAGCAGTTTGAATTGTATTAAAGCATATTTTATCTTTTTAAAGATCAACGTCTGAGGCACTCTAACATCCAATTTACTCTAAAAATAACTCAATATATATACAAGCTTGTCATATTGCATTTTATTTACTAGCCTCCTTTTGCAAATACAATATTGCTATTGACAAATGAATGGCATCTAACTTAATTGAATAGTAAAATAACCAATAGATTTAGCATTCATATGCTATTCCATCTCTGGTAAGTTTTGTAGAACTGGTTTTCAAAGAAAATCTGAGACTATGTGCTTACAACCTGGCATCCCAATTTCTCTGAGGTAATGATTAGAAAGATAAGTTGGGCTACTTTAGACATGTCCATACGCATGCTGCAACTTATTCAAAATTAATCTGTAAAACCTAAAACCTAGTCTGCTTAAAATATATAAGTTTATTTATTTACCTTGTATATTGGATTTGTGAAATTGATTCATGCTATTCTAACTCATGCAAGACTATTGGCTCAAAAGGAAATTTTAATCCATAATTATTTTTTTTTCCTGTGAGGGATATGCATCAAAGATCTTGAAATATTCTTGTATAGTGCTCCAAACACTCAAAAGGAAACTTCAAAGAATAATCCAGCATAAGAAGCCTGATTTAGATTAGAGCAAAAGAGTTTATTAATATGAAGGAAGGACAAGTAAGAGTAACCTAAATAACCCTTCTCTATTGGAGACATGTTATTCCATCAGGGTCGGTGACTCACCAAGGTAGTATACATACAATATTGCCACTTCTTTCTCTGCTCTCAACTATAGGCTTTTTGGAAGTTCATTGTTACCAGATAACTGGAAGGGGGGACAACTTTAGGTCATCCATCAGAGAAGTGGGCTGAGCCACATTATAATTCACTCAGGAAGTAATTTGAAGGACAGTGAGAAATGTAATTTCTTATAATAGATAAAAATTTGCTTGACATATAACAGTGTCCATTTTTCCTATGACGATGAATGACCAGAAGTATACCCACTGGTTCCTGGGAAGTATCTGCCAGTTTGACTGATTAACCAGACCTTGTAAAGAACACAATGTCATCACAGAAGTGAAGTTTTGGGTCAGTTGAAGTGTTTGAGTGCAAAGGGACATAAAATGGGGTAGTGGAGAAAAGGATCTATTAATGTAAGTGCAATTATGGTCTCATCGACAGTTATAGAAGCAACATTGGAACAGTAACATATGTTTTCTTTCTTTCTCTGCTTATCTATCTATCATCAATATCATCATCTATCATCTTTTACCTAATATATCATTTCCAATTTCCTTTTCCCATAAGTTTTCCTACTAATGTTTTGTATAAGACAGTATAATTTTTGATCAGTATAATTTTATTTTATTTATTTATTTTTAAGTTTTTTATTTTTTTAAATTTATTTCTGAGATAGAGAAACAGCATGAGCAGGAAAGGGTCAGAGAGAGAGGGAGACACAGAATCTAAAGCAGGCTCCAGGCTCTGAGCTAGCTGTCTTCACAGAGCCCGATGTGGGACTCAAACCCAAGAACCATGAGATCATGGCCTGAGCTGAAGTTGGACACTTAACTGACTGAACCACCCAGGTGCCCTAGATCAGTATAATTTTAATCAGTACTATAGGCTCCATTGGTAGAAAAAAAAATGGTAGGTTTTGATTTTGCAGAGACATAATTATCACTAAGACAGAGTTACAGTGATCATTGGGACTGTAGATCTTCCATTTTGGAAAGAGGATAAGGGTTTTCCATGATATTATTGTACTTGTATCATGTTAAATGGGAGCATGTGACTTTTATTGATTAGAACTTTAAGTATGCCTAGAAAGAGTGGCCCTGGCAAATAGAATGGATTGGCATAGAATAGAGTTTTCACCCTTGTTTAAGAGACCCTAACACTTTTAGCCAACTAGAAAATGGGAACTAAAATTTCATTTTTATGATCCCCCCCCTTGTGTATTGGATCCTGGATAGGATGTAGGTTCAAACAATTAGAAGTCCTTGTATATATTTGGAAGGCAGAAGTGAGGTGAATATCATGTATTTTCCATTTATGCCTTTTACCTGTTTTTTGTTTGTTTGTTTGTTTGGAGCAAACGTGTAATTTTTTCAACACCTTACTCATGGCAGTTGTCCTGATTTCAGTGGCTTCTCAGAATAGGAAGTCTTCTTCATTGTGGAAATTCCCTTATTTTTGTTAGCTTCCTATCAATATAAAGTGGTGAGATTTTGTAGGTAGCAGCCGAGTGGAGAACTTCCCAATGTGATATATAAATAGTGCATTGGGAATAAAAATCTCCTTGTTCTCTTTTAGCCTAGAAAGTGTTAAGCTTAAAAAAAAAAAGCTCAATAAATATATAGAAGTCTTCAAAACACATGATTTGTAAGGAGGAGCTAATTGAAATACTGTCCCTTCTTTGTCAGTACTCATGTAAAGTAGCAATATACAGTTGTATGTGTACTAGTATATGGACATTACAAAATGTAAAAACTGTTCATATAACATTCTCAGTTTATAATTTAATAAAACGTCAGTAATAAGATGAGAAAATAAAAACCTCTTCCAGCTGGACATACATAATTTAAAAAATATATTGAACAAAAGTCAAAGTGTCCTTAAGAGTATGGAATATTGAATATTTTATATTAAAATCTACAGGATACAACTAAATTAGTATCAGAAGAAAATTCATAGCCCTAAAATAGTTATAAGATAACAGGATATTAATAAGCAAATTCTACATTCTATTCATGAAGATAGAAAATATACTTAAAATATCCATAAAGAAGTAATGAGGAATTTTGGTGGAGTTCAAATGTATGTGAGATCTTTGCTTAAAATAAGTCAAGAAAATAGACCATTATCTAACCTATTAAAGAAAAAAAAAGATAAATTTATACCAAAAATACAACTATCTTCTAAGAGTATATTAACTGTAGACGTTGAGATAATTCAATGTCTATCTTTTTAAGCTAAGTTTATTCCATTTATATCTATTGAATTAAAAATGTTTTTGGTTTTAGTTCTGACTATAGCAATTTTTATTTTATGACTTCTCTTTTTTTGTGTCCTGTCTATATTTTATGCATTCTGTTTACTTTATGGGTTCATTTGTTGATATTTACTACTTTATAGTCTGAGTTTACTTCTTTTCTGTGTGTGCGTGTCCTGTGAATAAATATAAGAATTAAAAAGTTACAATAAATTTAGTTGTAACAGTTATAATGTAACTTACACTACATTATTTAGACTACTTATTGAATTCTCCCTAGGCACAAGGACAATTTAATAGATTTCTAGTTATTTCCCCCTCTACCCTTCACTACATAATTTGAATACAGTTGTGTTATTTATTATTAATTCTTCCAGTGTTTTACTCTGTGTTAGCTCAGATACTGAGAAACAGATGGTAAAATGGGATGAGAAAAGCATGAGATTCATGGAGAAAAATCCTTGTGAAGGGAAAAGGAAAGACATTGGAGAAAGAGAGGATGGATGGAAGCTTCAGCTTATAACACATGGCCAACTCCTACGGAGGAAAGAAGGAAGGAAGATTCAACGAGTGATGTTTTAGACAGCAAAACAATTTTAATGAAGTTTTGACCAGGGTGATGAGGAAGTTTTGAGACAGTCAGACTAGGGGGGCCTCTCATTTTTTCAGGAAAAAAAAAGCCTACATTATTACCATCCTTGCTCAGGAAAAAGCCTGCAGGAAGCATGAACTAATTGAGAATACAAGATAAAGAAGGGTATTAGGTCTACCAGCTGCTCCCCATGGCAGGAGACCAGAGTGTCATATTTTCTTGGCCACCACACACTTAAATATACTTAATACTTCTGTCTTAATAACTTTTCTTAATAACCTAACTTTAAATTAAATTCCTTGACCACTCCTTTATAAAAGAAATTTATGCTACCTCCTACTTCTTTTAAACATTTTGGTTATATGAGTCAAATTCTCATTGTTCATTTTTCATGGCATATTAACATATTATAAACACCCTATGATTAAATTGATGGGATCTTCATACATTTATGTATATATATATATATCATATATATATATGATAGTTTCATTTTTAGTTCTGGTTGTCTAAAGTTCATTATCTCACTCCCTGTAAGTAAAACTGCTGTATATAATAAAATTAAGTTTGGGCTGGATATAACATTATTTTGTCATAAATTATTTCTCAGGGTATCCCACAGCCATTTGCTGTCTTTTAGTATAGAATGTTATTGTAGAGAAGCTCCAGGCCAAGATTTTAAAATTCTTTTTATTACGAAGTGATTGGTCAGGATATATAAAAGTTTCTTTGTCTTTGAAGTATAGTAACTTTGCTATGATTTATGTTGGCTTGGTCATCTACGTCATTTTTTTTTTTAGTCAACAATGTCCCCTTTATATTTTTTAAAGGGAAACAGTATTTTTTTAAGTGCATTTATTTATTTTGAAAGAGAGCACGAGCAGGGGAAGGGCAGAGAGAGAGAAGAGAGAGAATTCCAAGCAGGCTCCACAGTGTCAGTGCAGAGCCCAATGCAGGGCTTGAACCCACGAGCAGTGAGATCATGACACCAGCCGGAATCAAGAGTTGGACACTTAAGTGACTAAGCCACACAGGCATCCCAACCTAATAGCATTTTTAAGAATGTGTTCTTATATCGTTGAGGATTTCTTCTATTTTATTTATTTATGTTTTCTTCAGTGACACTGGAATTTTCTCCCTTCTATATTGATACTATTCTTCCACATCATTTTTAATGTTGTCTATTTGTGTTTCCACTTTGTAATTGTTCCCAACTTCACCTTTTATAGTCCTTCCTATGTTTTCAATTATTTACTTTACCTTTTTGCACTTTTCAGTATGGCTTTAATATCTGTAACAAGTTTCTTCTCTCATTTCCCTGCTGGATCAACTCAGTTTCAACCCATCTGTTCTTTCACTGATCTTCCCTGACTACAAATCTGAGATCTTTTTTAAAAACTTGAGTCATTATATTTTGTTTTAATTTAAGATAATATGTTTGTTCACATTTGATATTATTTGTCTGTTTCATCTATTTCATGACAGTATTTTCTTAGTCAACATTTTTTGTTTGTCATGTTTTTTTTTCTTTTACGCTCTTTAAACATATAGACCTACTGTTAGCTCCTTTTAAAATTTTTTTTTAATGTTTTTATTTATTTCTAGGAGAGAGAGAGAGACAGTGTGAGCAGGGGAGGGTCAGAGAGAGAGGGAGTCACAGACTGAAACAGGCTCCAGGCTCCGAGCTGGCAGTCAGCACAGAGCCCGACGCGGGGCTCGAACCCACGAACCGCGAGATCATGACCTAAGCGAAAGTCGGACGCTTAACCGACTAAGCCACCCAGGCGCCCCCTGTTAGCTCCTTTTAAATACACTTTTGAATAAGGTTCTTTTAGAGACCACTGTTTATATAAGAAGTTCATATGAAAGAGACACAACATTAGTGCTTCTTGGGAATTCCCAGTGAATTGCATTGCAAACTACTGTGAATGAATGTTTCCTTCGGTTTTTGCTTCTTCCTGAACAACAGAAATTAGTCTCTACCAGGCTGTTTCCAGTTCATCCTTTCTTCTTCTTCAGACCTTGTTGACAGAAGATGCTATTAAATGATGCTATCTCTGCTTCTCCATTACCCCTGCTACCTGTTTCTCTCCTATTACCAGAGACACCCCAGGGTAATGCACACCAGCAGTATCTTCACTGTCTTCTACTTCTAGCGTTGAGTTCTCGTTTGGAGGGCTGCACATTGCCTGCTCTGTCTGAACACATTAGCCAAGGTGTCCTCTCCTAGTGTCTTGCCACACTCCTGTGACAGCTTCACACTTTGGGGTGCCTGGGTTCCTCAGTTCATTCAGCATCCAACTCTTGATTTCAGCTCAGGTCATGATCTTGCAGTTTGTGATAGCAAGCTCTGAATAGGGAGCCTGCTTGGGTTTTCTCTCTCCCTCTCTCTCTGGCCCTCTCCTGCTGTCTTTCTCTCAAAAATAAGTAAACTTAAAAAAAGGCCCACACTCTTGGCAAATTTTCCTCATATATTTTTTTATGATTGCATATGTCTCCTAATTTTTTATATTCTGGGTTTTTGTTTGTTTTACTTGAGTTTGGATCAGTTCTGAGTGGAGGAGAATGGAGAATCAAATGTACTTTGCCACTTCAAAACCATCATTTTATTGATGACATTCTAAGTGACTTCTCTTTTTATGACTTAGATTAAGGTTTCTCAGAGTAGCATACAGTGTGAAAACTGAGTTCATTCACTTGCACGTGAAAGCTCTTTTTCCTTATGGCTCGTGATGACATTCAGACACATTTTGTGTTCAATTCCAGAACATAGGCATGTGCTTATATGCATTGTATCCAATTCCTTACCAGATGTTGAAACTGCTGTTCAAAACAAAATCATTGTTCAGTTTACGGCATCACTCTGCCTTTGCAAAGTTGTCACTTACCCCAAGATGTCTTAGCTGGAAGGAACCGTATGGGAGCATCCTTATCTTATATTTAGTTTTAACACCAATAGTTAATACTGGGTTGCTTCTGAAATTTTGTGTAAATAGCTGATTTTGTGTGAAGATATCAAGAAGATGAAGGGATTATATAACCAACGTGGCCATGGGGACAGCAGTAGCACGGTAGTTAGAAATCATGCCTCTTTAGCGCAGATGCGAATTATTATGCACTTTATGAAGAAGAAATCTGATTGAGGGGGAAAAGAATTTGTTTGTGGTTTCATCGCTAAAAAGTTATATACCAAGGTTTATAATCTGGATGTCCTGATTTTCTGTGTTTATTTTGGAATGCTGAAATTCTGTCAATGTTTATTGTCCCCATCATAGATTACAGGAGCTTTTCTGTCAGCCACTTCATTGTTAATCCATATGCCAGCTATCTAAAAACATTATCTTTCTTAAAATGCAACCTGAGTAGGTCATAGCTCCCTTAACAGGTTTAATATGGGGGGTGGGGGGGAGAGGAAGGTTATCATTTTCTCCTATGCTTTTATCTGTTTCAGCAATAAAGTGCATTTTATTTATAATTGACAATATTTTATTGATATTATTTTGTTATTGCCATTTACTACTTGCAAGGAGGAATAAAACTTTGACAACTTTTTCTGATTTTTTTCCTTTAAGTATAGATTTTATAAGACTTAGTTTTTAGATCTTTTTCTGAATCAATTGTGGTTTTCTATGTTTCACTGACTTTCAATTTAGTATCTTGTGGAGGAGCATGATACTCATATATTTTTAAATCTCATTAGAAGTCATCTCTGAGCAGTACAAAGAGAAATGAGAGAGGAAGGGAGGTAGAAAACAGGTATGTGGTTGACATTTTGTCACAGCTTCCCTAACTAAATAAGAATGTATGTATTACTCAGTAAATATAGATAGATGATCTGGATAGGCAGGTAGATAGATAGATAGATAGATTTACAGACAGAAAGATAAATGATAGATAGATGATAGATAGATAGATAGATAAACTTACAGATAGATAGATAGATAAATAGATAGATAGATAGATAGATAGATAGATGATAGATGATAGATAGATAGATAGATCGATCTTCAAATTTTAGGGCCTCAGTCCAGGGGACTACAATGAATAAATGTATATGTGATAAGTATCTGTCTTCAAGATATAACTGAAAAGATGACATAAAATAAGTATTGACAAGGCTACCCAGCAATGTTATGCACACTTTCATGTGGCTCAGATTTATTCTGTGATTGTCACTAGACTGGATGACCAAGAATGTTGAAAATTCTTTAGAACTATTCTGAGTAGATTATTGCTGATAATAAAAACTTTCTTTTCACATTTCAACTATCTTTACCTATTTCTCTGAACCCAGGACATAAAGTCTTTATATTACCACATTATTTTTGACATTTTAAAAATTGGAGGAGACTAAGGAACCATAGAAAACTAATTGCAATGTAAGATATGGAATTGGATATTAGTTTAGAAAAAGGACATGAGTGGGAAAATGGATGGAATCTGAATAAGGTGTGAAGAGTAGCTAATAATATTTTATTTACATGAATTTCCTGGTTCCAATCACTCTACTATGATTATAGAAAATTTTAACAGTAGGGGAAGGTGTGTGATAGGTATGTGGTAATGTCTGCTTGATTTTACAATTTTTCTTTAATTCTAAAATTATTTCAAAATTAAAAAGTTGAAATTTAAAAATACATCAACATATGGAAATTTTGTGTGTACAAAAATTGCATTTAAATTCAGTAGTAAAAGATTCAGTAAAGATTCTGGGAAAATATATTTAATTTTGAAAATAATTAAGATGCTTAGATTATACTAAAATAAATTACAATTGGATTCAATATTTAAATGCCAAAAATAAAATGATAAAGTAATATATAGTTCCATGGACTTTGGAATCAGACTGCCTGGGTTCAAATCCTGGTGCAACTATTTCAGGACTGTGTGACACTATCCAAATTATTTTATTTCTTGTAAACTAAATGTTTCCTCCTGATACAAAAGGGAAAATTATTGTATTTAACTCATGCATGCTTATGTTTGAGGATTGTGTTGATATATATATAAAGCATATACAACAATCCTTGGCTTTTAGTAAGCAGTCAAGAAGGATAGGTTATTCCTAATTTTGTTCTTGATTTATTAGTACAAAAAGAAACCATAAGAAATATTTATTTTATAAAATTAGAAATCGTAAAATCTTTTTTCACTATGCCTCCTAAGCCAAAACAGAGGAAAATACTGACATATCTGAGTTGATAAAAGTCCATGTTTATTAGACAAATATTCACAAACAATGCTGAAAGACAAAAATAAACTGAGTTAAAAAAAAAGTGTGAAACATACAATAATGGGTTAATAGTAATAGGGAAAAGAAATAATAGATGGGAAGACAGTCAACATTTTGCTTTTGTTTCTTAGTTTTTATCACAAGATACAGTAATAAATAATTCACAGAAGAAGCAATGAAAAACACATGAAGAGATAACCACCTTTATTACAATCAAATAAATGTAAATTAGAAGGACAGTGACACTGTTTTATCACCCATTATTTTGAGGTAAGTTTTTAAAATACATATTTATGATATGCAGTATTGGTCAGGAGGAATGAAAGCCTTCATATGTTTTTAAAGACATGTTTAAATTTACATGAATATCTAAAAGGCAATCTGTCAATATATATCAAAAGTCATAAAAATCATAGCCTTCTTTGTATAAGAAGTTATTCCAAGGAAATAAAAGAGGTTCACAGATGGATGCATATACAGATTTTTTTTTATAAAACTGCTTATCACAAGATATTAGAAAAACAATATGGCACATAAAGTAATGTTGAAATATGTCATTATTAAATATACTGAAGTAAATACATATAAAGAGCTGATGTGGGAATTATACACAGTAAGGGTGCCTGAGTGGCTCAGTCGGTTAAGTGTTCCACTCGATTTCGACTCAGACCGTGATCTCATGGTTTGTGGGTTTGAAACAATCATCGGGATTCTCTCTCTCCCTCTTTCTTTCAGCCCCTCCCTTACTGGTGCACTTTCTGTCTCTCTCTGTCTCTCTCTGTCTCAAAATAAACTTAAAAAAAAAAAGAAATTATACACATTAAAAATGTAGTTTGCATCCAGTTATGTACAAAAATTTGATAATTTTACTGAAACCATCAGTCTAGATACTTATTTTTCAAAGACTGTGAAAGTGCATTGTATGGTTAGTTATGATTATGTTGAAAAGGAGTGAGTTGCAATTTCAAAAGCTAAGATTTACATTTTGTTTAATAAATATCAAACACATAACAATACATCTGCCGCTAGAAGATGCAGTTTAAGGTTATATTCTCATGTTGGCCAGATTCTACACTTCCTTCATTAATCATTAAAACTTTCCTGTAAAATGTAGACAATGTGGTTTTGTTCTCATTACATCATCATCATCATTATTATTATTATTATTTTAGTTTGGTAAACTTCATTAAAATATGATAGGATATGGGGACATCTGACATAGGCTCAGGTCATGATCTTGTCATCCATGAGTTCGAGCCCCGTGTCAGACTCTGTGCTGACAGCTCAGAGCCTGGAGCCTGCTTCAAATTCTGTGCCCCTTCTTTTTCTGCCCCTCCCCTCGCTTGTGCTCTGTCTCTCTCTGTCTCTTAAAAAATGAATAAATGTTTCAAAAATACAATAAGCATATAGAAAGGCACTGAAATCAAAGTTTTGCAGCTTGGGGATTTTTCACAAATAGAACACACTAATATGACGAATACTGACATCAAAAAATGGAACATAGCCAGCACCCAAGAACTGTCTCCGGACCCCCCCTCACAATCATACCCACCCTTAAGTGTAACCTCTACTCTGACTTCTAATACCCTCAGTTAATTATGTTTGAGTTAATTTTATCTTTGTATAAGTGGAGTCATTTATTATGTTCTACTTTATATATGGCCTCTCCGGCTCCACATTATGTTTATTAGATCTACCAGTTTTGCATGTAACACAATTTTCTTTTTCTTTTTTGCCTCTTCCTGTTTTTAGGTTTGATTTTCTGTTACTTTCACAGCTTCTTGACATGCAAGTCTAGACAATTTATTTTTAAACTTTTTTCCTTTCTAATGTAGGAAGAGTCAAACTCTAAATTTCTAAGCATAAGTTTAGCTGGATCCAGTTGGTTTTGATATTTTATATCTTTAGCTGATTTACCTCAGAATATTTTCTGTTTTACTTTATGATATCTTTTCTACTATACCAGTTATCTAGACATAAAGATTTAATTTCCAAACACTGCAGATATTCTAGTGTTCTTTTGTTATTGATTTCTGGATTACTTTTACTGTGCTCTTTAATTTTAAAGTAATTTAATTGATTTAAATTGTTGCTTTATGATCCTTTTATTTAAAATACAGTACTTTGGGGCACTTGGGTGGTTCAGTCAGTTAAGTGTCTGACTCTTGATTTTGTTTCAGGTCATGATCTCAGTTTGTGAGATTGAGCCCCACATCAGTCTCTGTGATGACAGCACAAAGTCTGCTTCAGATTCTCTCTCTCCCTCTTTCCTCTGCTCCTACACTGCTCTCTCTCTCTCTCTCTCTCTCTCAAAACAAGTAAATGAACTTTAAAATAAAAAAGTAGGGTCCATTGTGTCACATCATTTGGAGGGAATTTTCTATATTTGCAGAGAAGGATTTAGAGTAAAGCAAGAGAAGTGTATAGGGCATAAAATTTAAACCAGTATTTCAGGATCCTGAAAATGGAAAATCTTTAATGAAGTACACTTCTTTAAATTCTGTACCCTACATCATGCCTTTCTTTTTCACCTTAACCAGGGCCATATAGTATAGTTAAATTACATTACTTGGTTGTTCAGATCTTATATGTCCTTGCTGTTTTTCATTTTGTTTTCCTTAGTATTCTTTCTTTGAGTTATAACCTTTTAATTTTTTTATAATTTTTAAATGTTGTATGGTATACATACATATTAGAATTTTGATACCTTCTTCAGGGATTGACTGTTTCTTATTAAACCTCTCTTTATAGACCTAATAATCATTTTTTTAAAAGAACATTTCCTATTATAATATTATAGCACTTGCTTAAGTTGTAATCTTACATTCTTTCAATCTCAATCTTTATTATTATATTCAAAGTTTGTTTTATGTAAGCAGTATGTAAATCACTTTAATCCAGTTTCCCAGGTTCAATCTTTTCATTTGTATGTTTAATTATTTTATCTGTAATGTCACTACTGGTGCAATGGATTTATTTTAACATCTTATTGTCTGTTTTCTATTTACATACCAGTATATTTTCTTTCTTATCTCTGTTTTTCATCTTTTAGATTTTTGGTCATACATGCATTTATGGTTATGTTATTGGTTTCTTTAGAGATTACAACATTCATCCTTGAGTCATTGTAAGTGAATGAAAATATTACATATAATGTTTACCATTTCCTCAGTGTGTTTGCCAGACTCCAAGATAGTCTGGTTTTTATGTCCTGGTGTGGTACCCTTTCACACCCTGCAGTATTGACTCGTTTAACCAATAGGGTGTCATGGAAATGAGAGTAAATGACTTTCAAACAAGGTCATAAAGGACCTTGCAGCTTCTGGACACTCAGGCACCCCTGCAGAGAGGGTCCATCATGAGAAATGTAGTTCTTCTATGGAGAGCTAACACCAGCTTCCTGGCTATATGATTCTTCAGTCTTAGTCAAGCCTTCAGATGACTGTGATTGTGGCCAGCAATGACTACAATCTTAACAAAGTTCCTGAGTGAGAGTCACCCAGCTAAGCCATTACCAAATTCCTGATCCACAGAAACCGTGTCAGATGATAAATGTTTACTCTTTTTCAAGCACAATTTTCTGGGGTGATTAGATACGTGGCAATAAAAAAAAAAAGATACACAAAAACATTAGGAATTTGGAACCCTTTTTTATATACCCCTTTATTTGGCATTTGAATTTTCATTGTCATGAATTTTGATTTTGCATATATTAAACATCCTAAGAGTACTT
Organism: Hyaena hyaena; assembly: GCF_003009895.1. Classification (NCBI taxonomy): domain Eukaryota; kingdom Metazoa; phylum Chordata; class Mammalia; order Carnivora; family Hyaenidae; genus Hyaena; species Hyaena hyaena. Next base: position 1,075,937 of record NW_024081223.1, on the reverse strand, counting down.
CACCATCATATTTACTTATATTTTATCCATGCACTTACTATCCTCACTGCTCTTCTTTCCTTTTTGCTTTTACATGATTCTTTCTGGGATAATTTTTCTCCCATCTGACAAGCATCCATTACTATATATTTTAATGCAGGGTTGCCAAAGACGAATTTTGTTCATTTTCTTTGACTGCAAATGTTATCTCCCCTTTACTTTTGTTACTGTGAAGTTTTCTTAGAGTAGAAAACTCTAGGTTTCAGATAATTTCTGTTGGCTTAAACGATGCCATTCCTTTATTTATTGTCATCATTGTTTTTTTCTGCTTCTGTAAACTCAACTGTTGGGGTGTTTTTTATTTCTTGATAATATGTTTTTAATGCTGCTTTTAAGATTTTTAAAAAAAAATCAGGATAATTAGTAGTTTTATTATAACATATCAACATTATGTTTATCCCACATGGGATTTACATAGCTTATTGAATGTCAGATTGAAGTATTTTATTCGTTTTGGAAAATCCATGAATATTATTTTTCCAAATATTGCTTTTGCTCCATTCTTCTCTTTTCTTTCTAGAACTCATTGCATATATATTAGACACTTTATGCTTTATCATATGTCTTGTACGTACTGTTTTGTGTTTTCCAATATTTTTTGCTTCTCTGCTTCAATTTAAATATTTTCTATTTTTTTGTCTACCCATTCAATCATCCTCTCTTTATCATGATTTGTTTTGGAAAAAAAAAACTCTCTCTCCTTATATACTTATAGAAAGCACATGATATCTAACTTTTCTCTATTTTTTGAGCTTATTAATCTGTATTTAGAAATCTTGTCTAGCTTCTCCAGTATTTGTACCACATTTGTGTCCATTTCTTATCTGTTTTAATTGTGACTGGTTGGTCTTTTTTTGGTCATATCCTTTTATATGCAAAACTATCATTGAATGACAACCATGTACCACATTTGTGTCCATTTCTTATCTGTTTTAATTGTGCCTGGTTGGTCTTTTTTTGGTCATATCCTTTTATATGCAAAACTATCATTGAATGACAACCATGTATACTTAGTATCATTAAAACTGGAGACAACATCTTCCTCTAGAATTCAATTTTTTCTGTGCTGGGCAGGTAGAGTTGGGGCAGATTACCTGAATCCAGTTATGAGCTGAGTTAAGCAGAGGCAAGATTGCAATTTTAGTAAAGAGTAAAGATCAGTTTGTATCTTATCCTCCCTTTCTAGGGTCTTATTTCTTGAGAATTCAAGCTTTTAATTCTCAACTTAGTGTGCTCACTTGGTCTTTCTCCTTGCAGGAGGTCCTAAATACTAATCCTTGTCCTCTAAGCACAAAGCTTCTGGAAACTTCTGCCCTATTTGTCTCAAGTTCCCTCGTTAGAGTTTTAGTCACATACTTGTGCAACTTTAGAATTAATCAAATGCCTTGAGGGAAAAACAGGTCCATAAATCTCTAACTTTGTCTCTTCAGTTTTTTTAAATGATCTAAAGTGGTTTCTCTGTCTATAGATGGTTTATTTATAGATCCAAACACTTGGGGAAAAATCCCACAAAATACCCATCAGGAGAAGGTATGTCCAAACCTTGAAATACTATTTATCAATAAAAATCACTACTCTAGCATGTAAAAACATGAATGAATCTCAAAAACATTGTGTTGAATGAAAGATGCCAGATGAAAAACATATGTACTATATGACTTCAGTCACATGATATCTTGGAATGATCTGGTTTAGAAAAATCCAAGGTAGCCTGGGGCTGAAGAAAGATAGAGTTGACTGCATAAGAATGGATTTTAGGTTTTTGTTTGTTTGTTTGTTTTAGCAATAGAAGTGATGAAAACTTTTATATCTTATTGTGGTTTTGAATACTGAAGTATAATTAATAAAACTTATCTAACTATATACTTAATGAATGTCTTTTATTTTCTGTTTTCTTCAAATTTTGTAAAAAAAATGTATAATGCATTTGACATTTTAAACATTTCATTTTATTTATATTATTTTAAATTTTTTAATGTTTCTTTTAAAGAGAGACACAGTGCTAGTGGGGGAGGGGCAGAGAGAGAGGGAGACACAGAATCCGAGGCAGGCTCCAGGCTCTGAGCTGTCAGCACAGAGCCTGATATGGGACTGGAACCCACAAACCCCAAAATCATGACTTGAGCTTATGTGGGACGCTTCCCTGATTGAGCCACCCAGGTCCCCCAACATCTTAAACATTTTAATGTACAGTTTAGTGGTATTAACTAAATATTATATATTTATGTAAATGTCACCACTATTTGTCTCCAAAACCCTTTTTATCTTGCAAAACTGAAATTCTGTACACACTGATCAATAATTTTCATTTTCTCCAGTCCCTTGCAACTGCCATTCTATTTCCATCTCTGAATGTTAATACTCTAGGTACTGACATAATTAGAATCATACAGTATTTGCCTTTTTGTGATTAAGAGTATATTTTATTTTATGCAAATTGAATCTCAGTAACATTTACGTATTAAAAGGGTAAAATAAGCAAAATTCTTATTGTTTGTATATTCATTAAATCAATGTATTAGCTACAGTTGTCTCCATACTTTATTCTTAGTATTTTTCTGAATATTCTTTTTCCAGCATGTTCTTATTGTATTCAGAGTTTTCTGTTATTTGTAATATTTTTCAAAGTTTCATGTTCCAGTTAGTAAATTGGCATATCCAATTATTTATTTTCTTTAGACCAAAATATTTTCCATTAAGAAAATAATTCTCCCCACGTGTGCTCAAATACCTGAAAGCCTCAGAGCACATCTGCTAAAGGAAGTATATTATTGATTCTATCTTCTTAGACAGAGAACATCTAATTCAGTTATAATAATTTTATGTTATATTTTTCTTTACTTTCATTCAGAGTTCACATATTCAGCAAAAATTTTAAATAACCAAAACTCTCAAGCAAATTTTCTATTTATGATTTTTTTAACATTTTGCAAATTTCAGTGATAAAAATGGAAAGCCCTCTAAATCTCTTTTCATTCCAATAGATAGTATAAAAAATAGAAATTCCACCAAAGTTTTACTACTATTTGAAAATTTTTAAATAATTATAGCTACTAAAATATGCTAAAACACCTCTGTATTTCAAAAATGTGTATTAATGGAGTTCCTATAGACAGACAGAGCACTAGAACAGAATAGAAAATCCCAAAGAGACCCAAGTGTTTATGGAATGTAGTATATGATAAAGATGACATAGTGAATTAATAGTTATCCAAAAAAAAAAAAAAAAATAGACCTAACCACATGTTACTAGGAACATTGGATAGTGCCTTAATTAGCTTTTATCTGCATAACAAAGGAAACCCAAAAGTTTATGTTAATTCAATTATTATTGCTTACAAATTCAAGGTTTAGATGGAAGATCTATTGATTGACTAATCTCTGCTGGGAATGCCCATGTGTCTGTGTGGTGTCTAGGACTCTTGGCAAAAGGTGGCCTCAGTCTATCTCCAGCAAAGTGTGGAAAACCCATGACTCAAAATTCAGAACAATAAGAAAAGAGTGCTAAATGTGACTGCATAGTAGAAACAACAGAATAAAATGCTTGCATGTCCAAATTACCATAAGCAGCATCAAAAGAAAATTGAAAGATTGGGGCAAATATCAGCACTTATTTCATAGACAAAGGGCTATTACTTGAATATATAAAGATCTACTAAAAATTGAGACAAGAAAATCAACAATTGAAGAAAAGGACAAAAGATAGGAATAACTTGTTCATGAGGGAGTAAATACAAATGGCCAATGTATTTGTAAATTCTGTGTAAATTCATTCCTAAAGAAAATGCAAATTAAAATCACACAGTGCTGCTATTTTTCCTCTATCAGCTTAGCAGAAATCCAAAACATGTTCCTCTGGTAAGCCTGTAGGGGAAAGGAGCTCATATATTGCTATTCCTTACTTTATTTCTTTATTTCCACTGACTTAAATCCGATGTTTTCAATTTGTTTTCTCTTACAAACAATTGAACAACAAGTAAGCTTACACTTATTAGTTATTTTTATAGGGTATCTTTGGGATAGCTTCCACTAAGTGAGATTGCTAGAACAAATGATAAGTAAATATACAACTTACTAATATTCCAACTTTTTTCCATAGGGTTTATCCCATTTTATGTTTAAAATTCTGGAAAAAAATTAAGTGAATCTGTTAATGTTGTTAGGAATAAAGATTTTCAGTACAAGAAAAGAGATATAAAATGAAAGATATTAATGTAAAAAATACTTGAACCTTTCATTTAGGTTGAGATTGTTCTAAATCTCAAGGATCATAAAACTATTGATTTCTTAGTTGAAAGGAAGCTAAATGTCCAACTTATATTTCACAGTTAAGTCTCTTCTAAAAAATACTCGGTGAATTGATTTTTTGTCTCTTTTTGAATTACACTGGGACCAAGGAAATCATTCTACTGTAGATTTAATATTGGTTCTGTGACTAAGTCCTTGCTCCATCTCTACTAGTTATAACTTAGAGAATTAACTTAATCTCCCTAATTCCCTTATCCACAAAAGGAGATAATCAAAAATCTACCTGATGGGATTGATTCCTGAATGGATTGGCCAAACTGTGGCAACAATAATATTTTACCACGAAATCATTCATGGCATCGTTCCGCCACAAATCCCTGCCTAGGTTTCATTTGCACAAGTGATATTGAGATTTGAGGGTATTTTGGCACATTACCCACCTTAAAAGCCTTGATACTGTCAGCAGTGAAAGACTGAGTTTAAACTTTTGTATGGTGAGAATAGTGCCTGCGACTGAAGTGGTTCTAGATTCCATACAGTACATGTGAATATAGTTTGTAAACTGTAAAACATGATCCAAAAATGGTTATTATTGCTATTATTAAAATGAGACATTTCAATTTTGTATAGTTATAGTTGCTATAATTTTTCCATAGTTTGACCTGAAATCTTACTTCTTGTAACTTTATTCTCATTATTTTTTGTTCTGCCCTCTGGGCTCTACTGAATGATTAATTCCTCTCTCACTGGAGGGAATAAAAATAAAGATTAATTAAAATAATAGAAAATAGAAGCATTTAGCTTTTGATTTCTTAAGAATTATTTTATTAAATAGATCAATGTGTATCCCTTACAACATGTGTTCAAGGACAGCCTTACTTCCTATCCTTTCCTTTATTTTCCCTGTGTTTTATCATAAACTCTGCTGAAGAGTGACTGTGATTCCAGTTACTCACGGTTACCTGAAGAGTTTTTCATCTGTGTAGTTTTATTAGGTGCTGGGAATATCTCTCTCCACTGATGATCATTGGGATTATTTCTTACCTTTTAGGGCTGAGTTATTTTATAGTTAGGCCATACTTCCCTGGGCGTTTGCAATCAGTTAATTAACTGATATCCACGATCAAATGTGTATACTCCTCTAGAATATAATATTCAAGCAGGTTTAGACAGTTTTTGTTTTCTTCATTCACTATTTCTTTGGTCTATCAGAGTTATTGGTAAAGAAAGAGATAGAAGAAACAACAACAAAACCTAACTTCTTGAATGGTATACCTTCATAAGCCATCACTAGTCTTAAAAATGGAAGCAAGCTCCCATATCTCTACATCTTATTACATAACTTCCGAGTGATGTAGCTATCTAGTTCTACTTGTATTTATTAGATAAATACTTCTGAAGACAAATATGTAGGCGAAACTGGGAAGAATCTACTGGTGTAACCTTTAGATTTGCATAATATGTCAAATATATGAGAAAGTTAGAAGAAATTTCTGCATAAATAAAGAAAGCAAAAGACATGCACTCCTTACATATGGTTAAAGTAGTGCCACCATGAATGGTGAAATATTTTTTCTTCATCCAGTTAACATCCCTTACAACCTCTTGTCTTTTCTCTTCCCTCAGCTCCTTCTTGGTCCAGTGGCTTATATTAATCGAATGAGGTTCTAACTAAACAATTTAGCAAAAAATAATCAATTTCATGCATATACATTTTTGTAATTTTGGGACTACATTATTATCAAGATCTATGTGTAGGTATTCGTGAGTTGGTATGTTTGTAATAATACATATATAGATTATATTAGGCCATGTGAAACACATATAGATGATAGTAAAGTCCTTCAAATTAAGGATGTATTATAGTTATATAAAATAAATATATTTGTTGTCATCCTGAAGACACAGGATGTGTCTACTTATAACGTGTATCATATACATTACACAATATATTATACTTATGTGTTTATTTATAATGGAAAATGACTCGTTGGATGAGGTGGGAGAAGGAGAATGACTATTTCTTTTCAGTACTTCAGAGATAACTTTATAAAAGAATAAGATTAATAGCGTAGCTCTGTGGAAAAGCAACCATAAATCAAAAGTAATTCGTTCAATATAAATACCAAACAATTATTTTCATCCAGGAAACAGTTACTGCCCATCTTCTGAATCATACCTGAATAAAGTGATTTAAAGAAAAAAGTGAGTAAAAATGCCAAAAAAAGGGTCCAATAGTTTTGAATTCACAAACCCCCTGGAAAATCCTGGACCACACTTTGGGATCAGTTGCTCCAGCTTATATACATAAAAAAGCTTTCCTTCTAGGATTGAAACATTTTGGCAATGAAATTAAATAACCGGAAATATAGATAGAAATGGATTATGATGTATGTTTTTATATGTATAAGAAAATTGGTGATTGGTTCTGTGGGCACAAGCCAAGTGTTGAGGAATCACTCCAGTGCTGTCCTTTTGCCAATAGGAAGCTTATACGACTATATTTTAGCTTTCATACAGTGAAAACATTCTCTGCACTAAGTAGAAATCAAGTTTCCTAAAATAATTTTTTCACTTGATGGAGGTATTAATTGGCAGTAACATCATGATAGTTTTAAGTTACAACATAAAGATTCCGTATTTGCAAATATTGAAAAACATCACCACCATAAGTCTAGTTAACATCCGATCTATCACCATAGAGAGTAACAAATTCCTTTTTCTTGTGATGAGAACTTTTAAGATTTTCTTTTAACAACTTTCAAATATGCAATACAGTATTTAAAAAATTTTTTTAATGTTTATATTTGAGAGAGAGAGGAGAAAGAGGGAGACACAGAATCCGAAGCAGGCTCCAGGTTCTAGGCTGTCAGCACAGAGCATGATGCAGGGCTCGAACTCACAAACTGTGAGATCATGACTTGAGCTGAAGTTAGCCACTTAACTGACTTAACTGACTGAGCCACCTAAGCACCCCTACAGTATTTTTAATTATAGTCATCATGCTGTATATTATATCCTGTGACTTATTTATTCTATAACTAGAAGTTTGTACCTTTTGACCACCTTCACCTATTTTGACCATCCTCTACCATCTGCCTTTGGTAACAACAAATCTTTTCTTTGTATCAATGTCTATGAGGTGTTTTTTGGGTTTTTTTTTTGTTTGTTTCTTAGGTTCCACACATAAGTGAGATCATGTGATATAAAAACCTGAATGTCCCAGCAGTGCTTTAAACAATCTGGATCAATGTACGTGCATACCTCATGATACTGGATTTCCAGAGATTTGCACTTTGTTGCCTTTCCCAATGCTCCAGTACAAAAATATTCAGAACTGCATGCAATCTTAAATGCCTTTTCTGAAAATGCAAAACTTCAGGACAAGTGAACAAAAAAATCCTTACTCAAGTGACTTATATAATAAGGTCCATGTGTTATTGTTAATGTATATTATAATAGGAATTAAGCTTCTTAGTCCCTCAATCTTTCATAGGGATAATACTATGAGCTTGCAATGAAAATAGAAATAATAGTTACAAATCTCTCTCTTGAGGGGAAGACTAGTATATTACGGAATAATAAAAATGCAAATGTATTTTATTAAGAAAGATATTTCATGGGTAAATAATTTGATTTAATCAGATTCCAATTTTAGAACCAGTTTTTAGTTTGGGATATTGGGTTCCATTTGGTGGAGTCAAAGTAATAATATATGTGTGAGGTTCTTTAAATTCACTGACAAACTTAAAGAAACATTTACTTCTAATTAAAAATGTTCAAGGGCACCTGAGTGGCTCAGTCAGTTAAGCATCCAGTGTCGGCTCAGGTTATGATTTCACGATTTGTGAGTTTGAGCCCTGCATTGGGCTCTGTACTGACAGCTCAGAGCCTGGAGCCTGCTTCAGCTTCTGTGTCTCCCTCACTCTCTTTCTGTCCCTGTCCACTCCCTTTCTCTCTCTCTCTCTCTCAAAAATGAATAAACATTAAAAAAAGTGTTCATCAATATACAGTATTCTGTTTAGAAAATGTGTTTTTTTTAAATGTTTATTTATTTCTAGGAGACAGAGAGAGAGACAGCGTGAGCAGGGGAGGATCAGAGAGAGAGGGAGTCACAGACTGAAACAGGCTCCAGGCTCTGAGCTGGCAGTCAGCACAGAGCCCGACGCGGGGCTCGAACCAACGAACCGTGAGATCATGACCTAAGTGAAAGTCGGACGCTTAACCAACTAAGCCACCCAGGCACCCCAAGAAAATGTGTTTTTAAGCCAATTTTCCTCATAAAAGTTTTGTCAGTTCAGACAATATTTTAATATACTCAGATTAACTACTTGACATTTCAATATTTTGGAAACATTTTAGAATATTTATTATATATTTTATAATCAGTATCAGGAAAGAAACTTGTTGCCTTGTGCTCTAAAATGAACTCATTAAGCATAAGAGTGGATGAAATGTCAAATCAAAAGTAACTTCTCTTATTCTGTCTCTCTGCCTCTGTCTCTCCCTTCCTTCTTCTCTACTTTTTAAAGAATAATTAATGAGCTCAGCACATATGAATACCAAGAAGTATTTACCAATAACTTCCCAAACTGTGCAAGTGTGCTTGTAATATTACTTGGTTTTAATTAAAAAGAATCCAAAACTCTTTTATTTAAATCTCTTCTATGTTCCCATATCTATCCAATTTAACCATGAAATGTCTTAGTAACTTCAAATTTTCTGCAGAGACTTTCTTATAGTTTGCATACTTCTCTCCATTTACTTTATTCAATATAATGCTTAGAAATATATACAACCTTTCATTAAGTTGGTATTTACTAATAGGTGTCAAAGGCCTTAAAATTGCATACATGCTCAGAAATAAAGCATGGATCATTTTGGAAATCTGTTTTTCTTCTTTAATTTAAAAAAAATGTTTATTTATGTTTGAGAGAGAGAGAGAGATACAGAGACAGACAGAGTGTGAGTAGAGGAGGGGCAGAGAGACAGACACAAAATCTGAAGCAGGCTCCAGGCTCTGAGTTTCAAGCGGTCAGCACAGAGCCTGACGAGGGGCTCAAACTCACAAGCAGTGAGATTATGACCCTAGCCAGTGTTGAGTGCTTAAACGACTGAGCCACCCAGGTGCCCCTGGAAATCTTTATTTTAAAAATCAGCTTTTTGGGTGCCTGGGTAGCTCAGCCAATTGAGCCTCTGACTCTTGATTTCAGCTCAGGTCACCATCCAGGGTCATGGGATCCAGCCCTGAGTCAGGCTGAACGCTAAGCATGGAGCCTACTTGAGATTCTCTTTTTCCCTCTGTATCTCTCCCTCACTCTCTTTCTCTCTCTCTAAAAAGAAACAAACAAAAAAACACCTACTTTTTAAACTTTCTGTTTTTTTAATTTTTTTAAATGGTTTATTTATTTCTGAGAGAGAGAGAGAACGAGCGAGCGAGCAGTGGAGGGTCAGAAAGAAAGTGAGACACAGAATCCGAAGCAGGCTCCAGGCTCTGAGCTAGCAGCCTGCACAGAACCTGATGCGGGGCTCGACCCCACGAACCCTGAGATCATGACCTGAGCCAAAGTTGGAGGCTTAACCAACTCAGCCACCCAGGCAAGTAGAAGAGGGGCAAAGAGCGCAAGTAGAAGAGGGGCAAAGAGAAAGAGATACAAAACTCCAAGCAGGATGTAGGGCTCTAGCTAGTAAATGTGTTTCCCACATTTGACTTGGTTAGCATTTCTGAAATATTTTATGTTTTTCAAAGTTTACTTATTTATTTTGAGAAAGAAATCAGGGGAGGGTCAGAGAGAGAGACAGAGAAAGAGAGAGGATCCCAAGCAGGCTCTGCACCAGCATCGCCAAGCCTGACATGGGGCGAGAACTCACAAACCATGAGATGTGTATGACCTGAGCTGAAACCAAGAGTTGGATGCATAACCGACAGAGCCACCCAGAAGCCCCTGAAATATTTTATGTGTTTACTAAGATTGAACAAACATGTGAATATCTTGTGGATAAGATTCAGGTTTATTATAATCAGAAAAATAATTTACAAATAAGGAAAGACTGAAGGCAAGAATGAATCCCATGATGTTGGATTGAAATTGGACTATCAATATGAATTCATGGTTTTAATTAATACACAGATTGATAGACACAGAAATAGCGATAGAAGCATGGGTAGGTAGTGCACATAACTTTACTTCCCAGTGTAGTCTGCTGATAAGGCATAGAAACCATAGCACAACAGTAGCCATGAACACTTTTAGCCTCTGATCATAGTTTGAAATATTTATTGTTTCTAGGGCTGGGACAAACAATATACACAATGGTATCAAATATTCTAATATCAGAAAGTAAGAAGGTATTCAAAAGATGATGGGGAGCTATTTAAAGGACACAGAAACCACTTGAAGAAATTCCCAAAGTCAAAAGCTGGAATAGTTTTAGGAACTACATTAATAATAATTAATAGTTTTGAATCAATAGCATTGAATTGCAACCAGAAAAATAAGATAAACACCCATGAATCCAAAACTGATACAAATATATAATTAGTAAATAAGTGGGAGGTAGGGAAAACTATTCTTAACAGTAGAATTCCAGTTAATAAATGTAAAAAGAATAGTGGAAATATAAAACTTTAAAATCAGACAAACATCTTGATAATATTTTGCAGACAAGAAGAATCACTGAATGCTAAAATTTGTAGTTCAAAGTATGATGAAAATAACATATATGCAGTGTCAAATGTATCTACACAAGATATTTTTTGTGACAAAGGGAAAATGATATTTTTATGGTGGATAAATCTGGAAGATTCTATCTTAACCAAGTCATCAAAATTAACTGAACTTTGAAATGCTTTTCTAATATGAACTGCAAATGTATTCTTGCCCCAAATGCGTAAACTCAGTAATAAAGAGAAAATACAAGAACAATTCAAATGGCGAAATTTGAATAGGATTATAGGCTAGTTAAAATATATCAGTGTCATTTTTCTGGTGTTGATTTTGCTGTATGCTTATTTAAGGTTTAAGATGAGGGAAAACTAGATGAATGTATGAGAAAACTCAACTACTTTTCACCTTTTGGTAGACCTAAAATTACTTCAAAATAAAAGTTGAAAAAAAATCAGATTTAATAACAATGTAGGCTAAAAAGAATTTATAAGAAGGTAAACTGCAATAATATTTAAAATAATAAGATGTTTAAAATATCATTTGCATCAAAAATAAGGAATTGATATAACCATGTACCAGCATTTTTTCAGTAATTAAATTTAATTTTAATAAGGAGGCTTGTAGACAAAGAAAAACTGTACATGATTTATTAAGTGAAAAATACTACCAAGGAGTGGTGCATGATCTTTTAAAATGGCATATAAATATGCCCATTGTGCATAAGAAAACTAAGTAGCATTTTTCAACAAAATGTTTATGAGGCTATTTCTGCATGTTTGATTTCTGTTTAATGAATTCCTTCCTTCCTTCCTTCCTTCCTTCCTTCCTTCCTTCCTTCCTTCCTTCCTTCCTTCCTTCCTTCCTTTCTCTCTCTCTCTCTCTCTCTTTCTTTGTTTCTTTCTGTTTTTTTTTTTCTTTCTTGGGTTTAGGTGTGTATTACTTTTATAGTAAATTTAAAATTTAAACTAATTTCTTCATCTTTCCTGTGGGGGAAAAACCCTCTAACTTAAGGAAGTGAAGATAAGTAAGAATTAATTCTGATTATATTTAGACTAAGGCAGACTAAATATTGTAATCCATTTTAGGAAGAGCATATAGGCTCCAACTTAAAAAAAAATCTTTTACATAATAGTTTATAACAAACTCCAAAGTTTCTGGGTGGGTGGGGAGACAGCTAAAACCCCATCCCTGAAAATAAGCAGATGGTTATGTGTAGCAGATACAATTTACTGTGCATTTATAAGCTTATTTTTGATAATGAATTCTTCTCATAGTAACTCTATTATAGACAAACATTTGCACTTTCAGTAGATTCTCAGCTCTGTGATGAAGTCCCACAAATAGTGTTCTTCCTAATGGTGTTTAAACCAGGTATTCACTTTTTGCATATAATATTATCCAGTACGACAGTTGGTTTCTCTGTTTTTTTTTTTTTTTTGTGGTTCCTTCAGATAACACATTGCCATCTTTATATTAAAAGTCTTTTCAAATTGAAAATCTAGACTTACACCTAGAAATTATATTCACACAAATGATTCTTCCACCACAAGCTCTTTTTAGTGGAATCTCTCCCCTAATATATTTTATGTGCTATTTTACATTTATTTAACACACACTCACACACACAGAGACACACTCACACACGTTTTGTACAGTTAGAATACTAATGCATGAGTTGCCTTTTATACAAGGTTTTCTAATGCCTTCTTAGACATACTTTTTATTACTGGTTATGACTTTTATAAAAATTAAAATGAGCCGAAGTTTGTTATCATGTATCTTTATCTCATTTTTATGTTTTGATGTCAGTAATAAGTAATTTTTTTGTCACCATCACTCATAGTAAAAAAAGAATTTGTTGTAGTAAATCAGTTTTGACACTTAAAAATGTGAGTTTGGGGCCCAGCTGGGTGGCTCAGTCAGTTATGCATCTGACTCTTGATTTCGGGTCAGGTCGTGGTTTGTGTATTTGAGCCTCATGTAGGGCCTTGCATTGACAGAGAGGTGCCTGCTTGTGATTCTCTCCCTCCCTCTCTTTCTGCCCGCTGTGTGCTAGCTCTCTCTCTCACTAAATAAATAAATAGGGGTGCCTGGGTGGCTCAGTTGGTTAAGTGTCTGACTTCGGCTCAGGTCATGATCTCGCAGTTCATCGGTTCGAGCCTCGCATTGGGCTCTGTGCTGACAGCTAGCTCAGAGCCTGGAGCCTGTTTCAGATTCTGTGTCTCCCTCTCTCTCTGACTCTCCCCTGCTCACACTGTCTCTCTCTCTCTCTCTCTATCTCTCAGAAATAAATAAAATATAAAAATAAATAAATAAACAAACAAACATTAAAACAACTTCTCATGGTTTTCTGAGCAATCTCTCTACAGGCTTCAAAAGGGGGAAGAAGTGTTTCAGGTAGTTTCTGTAGGATGTAAACTTGTGGTTATGAAGGGGCAAGAGACCTGTGTGAACTACTTCTTCACGGACTCTCCAGTTGTGAGACTGGAGGAGAGCAATAGGAAAAATGTCATGTCTTAAAATAATTTTTCACAATTGAAGTGATTTTACTCAAATATTTTGGTCAATTACGGTCTAGCATTTTTGCTGTTTTACCTGAAAAATATTGAGAAATATGAAAATAACAAACCTAATCTGATGCTTGAGAAGTTACAAAAGATTAAATACCAGGGGGCGGGGGGGAGCGAAACACATTTGAGACATGGACCGGTAACCTTTTAAAGATATTGGAATATGAGAAATTAATTCTGCATTTCCTTCAGGGTTAACTGATCCAAACTTAAGCTTCATCATACTAGGTTGTTGCTAAGCAACTAGTAAGTTTGCTATGGTTCATAATTTTAGCCTTTTGTAACTAATTTATTGTTAGCAGAATTCCCTACCGGTCTAGAGAAACCAAAGATGTTTGTTGGGTGGGGGTGCACACAGTGAAGCTTAAAATTGAATAATTATTCTAAGCATAAGGCTGCTAGAAGGTTACATTTGCTATACATGAGTGACCACTGAAGAAATTCAATTTACGTAGGGAATGAAAGTCATTTTAGGAAATTAATATTTAATATATTAATACATATTTTAAATTAATAATACCTATTGGAACGAAATGGTGATGGTATCCTAATATCATTCTTTTCCAGGGACCTTGTTCCTCTTGCCTCTGTTAAGTCTTCTCTTTTTTTTTTTTTTCCCAAGGCAAGTGTTCCTGACTTGCTTTCAATTATACAGCACACAGTTGTTGAGCCCTGTTAATAGAATGCTTCTTCCCACTCATGGTCTTTTCATTCTGTGAATGAAGTACAATTAGTGTAATGGCAGACTTGTCTCAGCTCCTTTGCATTGCAAGTTGACAGTGATTTGCCCCAGTCCCATGTTTCCTGTGACTCAGTGGGTACATTTGTCTAATGTAGGAGGTTGGCATTAGTAGGTCCATCTGCCTGCTTATATAAGCACCAAACAATTTGAACTTTGTTGGAAATAAAAGTGATGTTTTGTCATTAGCCTTTGTCTTAGTTTTGTTTTCCAATGTCTTCAAAACTGGAGAGGAATGTTATTTTAGACATTCCACTTAAAGAGTGTAGTAAATCCCAACCATATAACTAACAGCTATTGTGCTCAATAAGACACACAGTGCTAACAGAGTAGTGAACTCAATGGAAATATAAACAGATGATTACAAAACTGTGTACTGAATGCTGAAAAACCTGCCATGATGTGTGATAGTTGAGAATAGAGGAGAGGGCCCTACCTCATCTCTGCAATTCTATGTATGCTCTTGCTTCATCTTAAAGCATGCAAATCAATAACACAGGTAAAGTTGAGAATTAGGAAGAGAGTTGACAATAAGGAAAAAAATAGTGCTTAGACAGATTCTTTGCCTCCCTCTCTCTCTGACCCTCCCCTGCTCACGCTGTCTCTCTCTCCCTCTCAGAATTAAATAAAAAACATTTAAAAAAAATAGTGCTTAGATAAGAAGCAACACAGTGTATTCTAAGAAACTGCAAGTAATTAACATATAATAGATTTGGGGGTTTTGTTTTGACACTTAAATAGTGAGGCATGTGTAGAAAGGAGATGGGAAGAGCAGGAAAGAGCCAGGAGGGCCTGGTAGACCTCTTGGGCAAGGTATAATACCCTAGTTTTTCTGTTCTTAGTTTGCTGTCACTTGTGCTTTTAAAATACTTTATAAAATTGTTTAATTGTAGGGACAATCGTTAACATGTGCTAATGAGGGTATAATGGACTTTTGTTAACTTGTATTGATATACTTCTCAAACAAACACAAATAAAGCCTGGACTATCTAGGCTTTCATTCAAATTTTTTCAAAATTGTTTTTGATACAAGATACATTGACACATTGATAATAGAATCTTTTGGAACCTCAAATTCAAGGAAATTCATCATCCTCTCACCTAACCTCATGCTCTTCCCCAGTCCCAGATCCCAGGAAATGCCACCATGACTCAAACTACTTCTCAAGCAAGAAAGCTGAGAGTTACTTCTGATGACTTCTCCTCTGTCAAGTCTGTGTCTTATCAATCAACAGGACTCACTGATTGTAATTCCTAAAACATCATAAATCTGGCCCCTTCTTCCTCTTTACTTCTACCACGCTAGTTTATTTCTCTTCTGAAGTATTATCACAATTATCACTAATTGCATGATTTTTTTCCCTCTGGCACCTTTGACATCCATTTTCTACATTGAGGTCATGAGGATCATTATAAAATGCAAATCTGATAATCATATCATCCTCTACTAACAATACTACAATGATTTCAAGTTGATTCTTGGGTAAATTTTTCTTGGAGAAGAGTCTGAATCTTACCTTACAATCTAGGTACATCTCTTTCGAATCTCTGCATGGCAACTACTTTTGTCTCTCCTACAGGTCTTACAAAGACACATTGTAGGACTTAGCTCTCTCTGCTTGGAGCCTACTTTCTCTTTTAGATCTCAGCATAATTGTGTCTGGAGTTTGCCAATCTTCTTGACTCAAGTCAGAGCCCTGCTCATGGATTTTCAAAGATGTCATGCACTTTGACATAGTTTTGTATCACAGTGATGACTTGGGGTTCATTTATGTTAATATTTGATACAAATGTGCCTTCCCAAATGGACTGTATGCTCCAGTGAAGTAGATACCATGCCTTCTTTTGGCTTATTATTGTATATGATAATTTACTACTACTACAATTTTGATCATTTCATATAGTTTTGTTACTCTTGATTTAGGTCACAATTTTTAAACAGCTTTGCTGTGATTTAACTTTCATAGCATAAAAGTCATCTTTTTTAAATGTTTATTTTATTTTTTTATTTGAGAGAGAGAGAGAAAGAGAGAGAGAGCAAGCGAGAGACAAAGAGAGAGGGATACAGAATCACAATCAGGCTCCACACTGTCAGCACAGAGCTGAGTGCAGGGCTTGAACTCAAGGGACATGAGGTCATGAATTAAGCCAAAATCAAGAGTCAGATGCTTAACCAACTGAGCCACCTAGGTGCCCCAGTCATCAAGTTTTTAAAAAAATTGAAGTGTACCATTCAGAAAGTTTTGGTGTACTTCTAGAGTAATGTAACTATCACCACAATCTAATTTTAGAACATCTTTATTACCTCAACAAGAAGCTTCCATCCTCTTTTACAGTCTCTCCATTCCAACCACCAGCCCTCAGCAACCACTAATCCACTATCTGTCTCTGTACCTTTTCCTCTTCTGGATATTTCATGTGAATGAAACCATTCAATACATGTGCTTCTTTAATAAAACATTTTTCACTTAGCATAGTATTTTTTTAAGTTTCATCCATGTTGTCACATACACAGCACTTTGGTATTTTTATTGCTGATTAATATTTCATTACATGAATATACCACATTTATCTATTCTTTGATAGATATTCGGGTTGTTTGTACCTTTTGGGCACAGAGAATAATGTTGCTATGAGCATCCAACATAATAGGCTACATAACTTGAATGAATGAATGAATGAATGAATGAAATGAAATCTATACAATAGTTTCCTCCCGTAAATATGAGAAGATTGTAATATCATCATCCTACTTTATCTGTAGGGGATAGAGTCCAAGATGCCCAGTGGTAGTACCAAACCCTATATTTAATGTATTTGTCTTATACATGCATGCTTATGACAAAGTTTGCTTTATAAATAAGACACAGTAAGAGATTAATGACAATAAGTGCCAGTAAAATAGAACAATTATAATAATACACTATAATAAGAGTTATGTGAATATGATCTTTCTGTTTCAAAATTTTACTGTACTACACTCACCCCCTCTTCTTGGAATGATGTGAGATGATAAAATGCCTAGTGATGAGATGAAGTGAGGTGAATGACGTGGGCATTGTGATGTAGCGTGAGGCTGGTGTTGAGCTTCTCAGGTGCTGTCAGAAGGAAGAGCGTCAGCTTCAGAACAGCAGTCAACTGCATTCAGTTGATGCAGGTAACCGGAAATGCAGAAAGTGAAACTATAGGTAAAGATGGAGGCTACTACACATGGTTTCCAAGTTCATTTACAACTCTAAAATATGATATGATAATATTCCTAAAGGGATCGAGAAGGCAATATGCCTAAAAGAAGGAAAATAAATAGAATTCTATGGATTTTGGATCTGACAGGCTAACAAATAGACCAAGACTAATCAACTCTCAGAAGAAAAAAAAATATACCAGACATCTTTAGAACTCCTTCTCCCTAAAATGCTTAACATCAATCCAAAGAGTAAACATGGCACAGCACCAAGTAAAACAATTCAGATATGAAACAATTCCTGATACTTGCAAGACATATTTCCTATTATTTTGGTATTTAATAAATATATAAGACTAGGGAAAAAAAAATGCCCCTCTTGTTTTCTCACATGTTATCTACTCTCTGGATTGTTTGGAACCCTAAGAAGAGGAAACCGATTTTTAAAAATCAAAGAGGGGATAAAATATACAGCATTTTCCCACATCTGTGATATTAATAAAGGCTTCACTGATATATTGAAGTGGATGCAATAGTGGAATAAAACATATCTAATGTAATATCATATTTCATAAGTGCTATCTTGACACAGTATTGAAGTTATGGCTAAAAACTCAGTTCCCCTTGTCGGGTCATTTGCTACAACCCCATTCTAGCTACTTCCCTTTTCAGGTTCCCAGTCTCTGGACCACTGTGTTTTCATACTACTAACCACCTCCCCCAAACTACCCATTTCCCTCACTCCCAGACTAGGTACCAGACAGCTAGAAGCAACTTTCATGTCCTGGAGTTCATGAAATTGTTCAAATTAGCCGATCCACAAAGGAGATTGAAAAACCTAGTTAATCCCAACATACACGCCATATGTAAGTTGCTTTATGTTGCCTCCAGGTTGCCGGTACCCTTCCCCAGGTGCGGTCTTCGGTGCGACCCTGTGGGGCAGCCTTCTTTGGTTTTGAGCTGCAAGTGACACAGAGTTCTGCCTTTCATATACCCAGTGTCGGAATGCTGTGTCCTACTAACCCAAGAATATTTACATCTTATTAGTGAGGTTACCAGGATGGCATGGCATGACTATCCACCTTTGGAGAACTTCTTGCGGGGGATTGCTCTTGACCGACTAATTGGTTCTTTGTCACTGCAGAAGCAGCAAGGGGGTGAGACTACAGCCTGTGGGTGGGTTTGCTTCTCAGCTGGTGCTGTCTGCTGGTGGTTACCACTCTCTTCCTACTCACACTTCTTGGCATCTGAATATTCCGAATGAACAGAGTTCATTGGTTCAACTCCAAGGACCGGATACCGTCCAGATGACACCCCATCTGAGGGCAATTGGGGTGATAGGCTACTAAGCTGCACTTTCCAGGGCAGGGTACACAAGTGTTTCTATGTTTGGCAGAGGCCTATCTCAGGGTGCCACACTTCTTTCGTGTTAGTGTATAATATTATTTGGAAAGTTTTGTGTGGTTTGTGTGTTTCAGACACCCTCTTATGGAGGAATATGCTGATTGGGCTTCTCCACAATAGAGAATTAACTCTAAACTCCTGAACTCCTAACCTACCTTGTCAACTGTCTCCCTACTAAGTATGAATCCCGACCCCTCACAGATGAAATGGGAGGAGGGCCAGTCGGGGCCTGTGAGGTTTTCCCCCTCACTACCCAGAAAGTCAGAATAATGGGCTGTTGACTAGTGACTGAATTGAAAGTTTATTTGATTAACAGTGCCTCAATCATTTCCATACTCACAGGGCCTGTTTTTCTTGCCCTCTGAAAGACTACTTGCCAAATAAAACCCAAACCCATTACCCTTTGGATATTTCCACAGAACTCCAATAAATACATGCATTTAACTTAAGTAGCCTCACATGCATTAACTATCTGTGACTGTTGGATTTGCCCTCAGCCTGCTTCCACATAGCTTATGCCACACATTTATCTGGCTGATATCTTTTGCAGATAAAAGATACTGGGAAATTAAAACCTCTTCCAAACTACCACCTACCACCTCTCCCTATCTGGAATGCTGCCTTAGGCTCAGTGGCAAGTGCATTCATACCTCCTCATTACACAGCACATAACTACTAATGGAGGACTCCACAGTCTCAGCATGTGCCCAACAAAAACCAGTCTTCCCCCAATAATTCCCATTTACCTATAGTGAGGTACAGCTTTCCAATCTAAAGATAATACCATGGGCATATATTATGGCCCAACAAATAAGAGTGCTCATATCTTCTATTTTGCCCTTCCACCACTCCCAAACCATAAACCATACTGATGTGCTCTGGCCTCTCTTGGTGCCCCCATTTATATAAATGTTAATGACTCTTTCTGCACTGTGAACAAATGTCATTGACATATGGTGTTTGTACATATACTGGGACTCGTTATACTGCTATCATTGGGGCTGCTATGGGTCCCACTGTCTAACCTGATAATCAAAACTCACTGATGCTAATCTGTAAATGTCCTACTCTAACATTTAATATTTCTAAAGTATAATAAATATTAGACCTACTTAATCAAGGCTAGAGAAACTGACAAAAACGGTTTTTGACAATAGATTAGCACTTGATTATCTATTAGTTCATCAAGGAGGTCTTTGCAATGTCATCATAGCAAATATAATCTACACATTTTGTACATTACATAATTCAATCCAAATATGACTGGAGGTCTCCACCATGACTGATTTATTCTCCTGGTTAACACTGAACAAATTGTAACCTGTTACAGGTTGACCATCACTGACTCCTCATGTTTCAACCTGATTTCTTTTTCTTCTACTGTCACCAGAAATATTTTCTCTGCCTATTAGGAAAACTCATGCCCAATTCTCTGAAAGTCTCCTTTATTATTCAGGCCATTCAAATATCCCAAATAATTGAGCTCAACACTGATGTCAGGACATCAAGAAGGCAATTTTAATATAATATTTCAGAAGTCTTTCTTGATCCAATTTTAATGTCATAGCTAGAAACTCTCAAATCCCGTTACAAGCAGTGTCCCAAGCCTTTGCCCCAGTCACTCCCTTATCAGCCTCCATTCTTCAGCACCTCTGTGGATATAACTCAACCTCATTTATTGGGGCCCATTCTCCAGGACAGGTACCAGACAGGTAGAGAGCCTCATAGCCCTGGAGCCCAGGAAACTATTCAAATTAGCCAATCCAGAAAGTATTTGTGAAATTTAGCTAACCCCATCCTGCTTGCCTTTACTGAAAGCTCCATCTTCCTGTCACGGTATTGCGTGGAAACTCTCTCTCGTTAAGAGCTATGAATAGTGGCAAAGAGTTTTGCCTTATTCAGTGTCAGAGTGTTTTGTCCTGCTGTCAAAAGAATCTTTAAGTCTTAGAAAACAATTATTCTGTGAGAATTTTCTTTACTCTTATGAGAATATTAAAGCAATATTTTATCTTCTGTATGAAGATAAAATACCTATTGTAGATATTCTCTGTGTTTTAATAAGAAACTCTTCCATGGCACCTGTGCACAGAATATGATAGGACTTTAATTTGTAGGGAGTTTCTTCTTTACATTAAAATCTTCTACTGTGAACAGTTATTAGAATTAGACATTTGTTTCCAAAGAAAGAGAAGAAAAGAATAGGAAAGAATAAATGAGCACTGGGATATGTTAATTTGACTTTAAATTTACAGTTTAATGATAGGAATTTATTATTCTATATCCTATGAGAAATATAATTACATAACAGCCTACATCTACAAATGCAAAAAGATGTGAGTCAAATATAGAAAGTGAAAGTAATAGAATCCTTTATTTTCTTTGTAGTGTTTATCTTAACAATCTGTTCTTCTGTTTGCCATGGTATTCAAATCTTTCATCTGTGGGATAATATATTAATAGAAAAAACTAAGAGTGGTTTTTTTTCTTTTTGAAATATCTGATGTTGCTATTTTACTGCATACAGTATAACTATCCATAATACCTTTACCTCCCAACCTTTTCTATGAACACAATCAAGTTTTCCTAGGATGGAATGTACTCATAAATCAGTGTTTCTTAATTCCTACAGCACTCTGGAATTACCTAGAATTTTTTAAAATAATTGATACCTGGGCTTACCCTTCAAAAGTCTGATTTAACTGAGGTGGGACCTAGACATTGGAATATATTAATAAGTCTCTTTTTGTACCCCTTCCTGCCATATGTGATTCTAACATGGATTCGGGGAGATCTACTTTATTAAAGGTGCAGTTAAAAGACTTGGCTTTAAAATTATATGAAAATAGCCTTAGTTTCATGTGTAACTTCTACTCTATTTACTAAGGTTTTTTTTTTTTTTTTTTCCTGGACTGAGTCACTAATACTGAATTATGGTAATAATAAAGAGTTAGTAGGGCTGATGTATATTAAAAATAAAACCTCCCAGGCTGTTAAATCTGATGTAGCTATCACATAGAATACAATAGAGCTGTTACATAAACGATGAATATAATCTATCTTGTGTTACAATGATTATGTTCAGTTTTTTATATCTGAGAAAAAAAATCCCAAAACAAATTCATTTTGTCTCTTCTTACTCTTTAATTGCCTCCCTTCTATTCTTTCTGTTAAAGCAATACATATTTAAGGAAAAATTGGAATCTGCCATATGCTTTGGGCAGAATATGCTAAATGGCTCCAGTCACCAAAATGTATGCTTTGGGCAGGATATAAAGCTGAACATGGCTCCAGTCACCAAAATGGAGAAAGACTGTGACTTTCTGTTTTTATTCAAAGTGTGAACATCATCAGTATGTTACTAGTACACTGTGAACTGAAGACAAATTTATGCATTCATTTATTATTAAATCTTAATAGACAGTAATTTTGATGATGTATTAAAGAAGCTACAGCTTGATGAAAGAAGTGTAACTGCTTGTGTTTGAAGTCTGGTGAATCTTTGGTATTTCCCACTCATAACTGCAATACATGGAGGAGTTATAATATTCATTTATGCAGATCTGAACCCAGTTATCACATTACTCTTCAAAGCATCACCCCACAAAAAATCTGTCAGCAATATTAAATAAATTTCTAAAAATAATTTATATAAGAAGAACTTTACGTCTTTTGGGCATTAACTAGAAAATGTTGCGTTGGTATTCCAAATTTGTGATTACATTTTAATAATATCAATATCAGAATCAAATGGGTGCCCACTGCCTTTTCCTTCATATATTGTTTATTTTCAGTAAAGAGAGCTTTATGATGATTAAACAAAAGATGACGTTAGTAAAATAATTGATCTTTTTGAGAAAACACGTTAAAATATTTACTTATGTACATTGTTTTACTTAATTAATGGTTCTTTTGACAAACTTACAGTTGACAGTATTTCAATGTGTTCCTTAAGCTGAATATTTTAATTTACTAATAAATATTTTTTATAAAACAAGAAATTAAAGTTATCTGATGGAAGAAGAGGTTTATCTCACTACTATTTAAAGCAAACACTATATGTATGTGTGGTATGACAAAAAATTTCAGAATTATTAATAAATGAGCCATAATGGACACATTCACTTGAGATTTTCTGTGTTCTCTAGAATATGTTAAATAAGAGAGGAAAAACCCTAGTATAGTGGGTTACTCAAAGGATCTTTCCAAGTAAAAATATCTTCAGTATGCAAGAAGAAAATGTTAATGGGATCGTTTTGAGTGATACTATTACTATGATGATAAGTAAGAAGATATAATTCTTCAACATTATTTAAAATCATGATAATTTTTCAATCAACATAAGATTTTAAAAAAATACTAGCTTTAAAAAATATAGCATTTTCCTTTGATATGCTCAGAATCACAGTCTTTGGTTGAAATTAGAGACACAATTTGCACATGCATTTAACATTATGATATTTTGAGTTCACCAAGCCACTATTCACAGAGCTATCAGATTTCTAATTTTAAAATAAAATTCACTTTGCCTTGTGAAGTTTATGAGTAATACCTTTAAATGGAATTGATATCATTTGCTGGGTATAAACCCTAAATAATAATAAGTGAAAGCTTTGTGAAGGTGTCCTGACATAAAAACCTATATTTTAAAATGAGAACTAGGGATTTTAATTTATTAATAAGGGACTTGCTCCCCAAAGGCTTTATGTAGCCACTAAAATAGAAAATACCACTGATAATAATAATAATGATTACCATTTATTAACATCACATATATGATTAGAAATGAGTAATTGTTTTCATATATTTTTTTAAATCAAAAATATGAATTAGCTATTTAGGAAACAATGAATCATAGAAAGTAGGCAAATATCCTAATATTAGAGAAAAGACATTTTTGGGCTGACAATCAAAATATGGTTCTGTCCAAAGGTTGTGTTATATCCACTGATGTTCAAATAAATAAATAAATAATAAATGAGTGTCTTGTGTTGTTAAGCATAAACTGATATTAAAACTGTGGTTAAAAGTACATGAAGCTTAAAATTTTACTCTCTACTTCAGGGAAAGAACAAACATTTAGTTGTATGTTCGAGGAAGCATATGTCTTTTTCAAAGGTAGATGTTTTCTAATATTAGTTTCAAGAAGCATTAGAAATGTATATTTTGCATAGAGTTACTTATGTGAATTCTGGTATATTAAAAATCACAAGATATAGCTCTATGTCAAGAACTTATTAATATATTTCTATGTGTTGCCATTTTATATGACGGAATCTTTTGCTTAAATCAATCCTTTGTCAAAACAAAACAAAATTTTAAAAAATTAATTAAAGATTACGAAAAAACATTTAAAATGTTTTACATCCTACCAGAACCTTTTATTTTCACAAATTTCCAGCATTTAATGCATGCAACCACATCATGAAAAGTATTACAAAGTCCTTGAAAACAGACCATCTGTTTTTAATCAATGTAAACAAGAATTTGAAGTTAGAAAGTAACTAATTGAAACCTGTGAGTCATCAAAGACCTTCGTTCTTGCAAAGAAGAACCTTTTACTTTACATGCATTTCTTGCCCACTAATGGGCTCCCAAAACTGATATGTGGGATTCTGTTTCTTATGATGCCAAGAGATTTGACATCTGATAGTAAAACATTTAGTGAAAATCTACATAATTAAACCATGTTAGAGAAAGCTGGAAAACTTTATACTCTAAACACTCTGTAGGGAGTAAGTCTGTTTAATCACTTACAGTAACATGGTGAGAGGAGAGAGAGGGAGAGAGAGAAGACAACGCGTGTATTGTTTTCCAGAAAAGATACAGTGCTACAGTGCATTGGCTTAACAGATAGTGGTGATTTTTCCTGATTTAGTGACCTAGAAAGCAAGCTAAAAGACTTCTGTGCCACACTTTTATTTGCCTTTATTCAGATACACAGTTCTTGTCTGTACAAAATATGAATTAACAGTATAAAAATGCCCCAAGTAAAGATGACCTATTTAGCATTCAGCACTTTTTTGGTGTCTCTACGTCTTCAGGACCCTTCTCTGAAGTTTCCTATTTTGGTATCTCACATGCTTCTGCAACCACATACAGAATCATTTATTTTCTGTGAACAGTTCTCCAAGTACCATGATGGTCCTTTCCCCCAAACTCATCAGAGTCCATATGTAAGTGGCGTCTTAAGAATCAAGATGTTCAAACTTCCACTTATAAAATAAATAAGTCATGAGGCTGTAATGTACAGCATAGGAAATACAGTCAATAATAAGAATTTTGAACAGAGACATTTCATAACTAGACTTGTCATACAGTTCACATTGTAATGTATAAAAATGGTGAATTACTATGATGAACACCTGAAATTAATTGGATAATATATGACAATTGTACTTTAATAAAAATCTACATTACACATGATATATGCCAATCATACTTCAATAAAAATCAATATTATACAAGCTTATGTATTTTAATTTATATATCAAATAAACAAGTACATACCTTAAGATTATTAAACTTTACAAATCTACTCCAAAAAAAAAAGGAATTTACTTATCAGGACTTCAGATAGGAAAGACTATGTATGCTTTTTAAATTAAGAAAGTTTGAGTTGAGGGGCGCCTGGGTGGCTTAGTCGGTTAAGCGTCCGACTTTCGCTTAGGTCATGATCTCGCGGTTCGTGGGTTCGAGCCCCGCGTCGGGCTCTGTGCTGACTGCCAGCTCAGAGCCTGGAGCCTGTTTCAGAGTCTGTGATTCCTTCTCTCTCTGACCCTCCCCTGCTCACGCTGTCTCTCTCTCTCTCTCTCTCTCTTCTAGAAATAAATAAAAATATTTATTAAAAAGAAAAGAAAAGAAAATGCCTGCGCTTTAGAAAAAAAAGAAAAAAAAACCGAAAGTTTGAGTTGAAAGCATGAGCCGCTGTTGGCATCCCTGTGATCTGAGTGCCATTTTGTAACAAGTGCATCTCTTTCCAGTGCAATAAAAGACTAAGAAGGCAAGGTTAGCTCCAGTCCTGTGACCATTCTCCTCCTTTACCAGGCTTACACAGAAATAAAAAGATGGCCCCAGCAAATCCCATTTGAACAGGCACTCCAGTCCTCTTGGTAAACACTGTAATGATATGTATTAGTAAGAAAGATAACTGAAGTAACAGAGAAGTCTGATCAGCCAAAAGTTTTAGCTGGATATACCTAGTAAATAATTTTCAAATGTATGGGTCCATGGCCACAGCTCACTAGAGAATGCCATATAAGCTATGTAATAAATAGGGCACAAAAGAGAGTGTTGTGCTTTTGATATGAAATATATTTACATAATTTATATATGCACATAATTTATGAAATATATTTGTATTATTTTCTCTTTTCTCTCATTCTGGGAATAAAAGATAAAAAAAAACTTTTCTGTTAAGAGACGGGTGAAGAGAGAAAAAAATCTATGAATATATATAAGCATAATCTATATATTTTATAAGGAATCGACTCATGCGCTTATAGAGGCTGGAAAGCCCCAAGATCTGCACTTGGTAGAGACCCAGAACTGATGGTGTAGTTTCACTCCAAAGACTTGAGAACCAAGAAAGCCAATGGCATAGTATGCTGTTCAACTCAGGAAATAAAGCAATGTCCCAGCTCAAAGTTGGTCAAACCAGAGGAGCTCCGTCTTACTGGTGGGAGCATCAGCTTTTGTTTTATTCAGCCTTCAGCTGATTGCATGAGGCCTTCGAGCCTTAGAGAGGGCCATCTACTTTATTTAGTGTAGGTATTCAAATGTTAATTTCATCCATAAACTCCCTCCCAGACACACACAGAGCAATGTTTGACCAAATGTCTGAGCATCCTCCAGTCAAGTTGTCACATAAAACTATCACAAAACCCTTACAACATCACAGGTTAAATTTGAAACAGAGCACACTTACTGTAGAAAGAAAGAAACATGGGGCTTTGTAGATGACCTCAGAGGCCTCCATGCTTTGCCCAGGCTTTGTCATTACTAGTATCCTTTGCATTTTTATTAATAGAATTTGAGACTGGTTAAGATCTCTTCTTCTTCTGAGTCTGATTTGACAATCTGACACTTTATAGTATTTCAAAGAATTACAACATTTAAAAAAATGTATTCATTTGTCATGAATAACACTACTCAGTCTGTCTATATTTTAATAAAATAGATTTTAAAAGAAACATAGCAGATAATTCATAATAGAAAAAACTAACATGTCATGCTGAACTCCTTACTGCTGTAACTGGGCAGGTAAGTTTTTAAAGCCGTTTCTGTATACCTGTTTTGATCCCAAGTGCTTTTAAATTTCTTCATTATATTGCAATGGTGGACATTTGCTACCAGACCACCTCTTTCTACTTAAAAGCATTCCTTTTGATGAAGGGAGAATGACACTCTTCTCATTCCTTAGATATTTTCTCACATCCTTTCTTTTCCTTGCCAACTCCTCTGTCTTAGGCTTTTAGTATTTTTCTCTTTTTAATTTCCTACTAAGGGAGAGAAAGGTTTTTTTTTTCCTTTTATTCTCAAAATGAAAGACAAGAGAAAATAGAGTATATTTAAGTTGATCTATCAAGAGACTAGGAAATCTTATGTGATGGCAGATTAATATCAGTAGTGTCAAGGAAAAGAAAAAATGTAGCTTTAGTGTTCTTGGGAACACTGAAGGAATAAATGAATCTTGAAGATAGTCAAGATTTAGTTCCAACATTTTTTCCATTGGATTTAAATGATTTGTGACAACATTATGATCTCCCAAAGACTTTTGGTAACTTTGCCTACCCTAGGAATTTGTTCTCAAGACACCTAACTATACTCTAGGGATTTATGTACCCAGATTCCCATACAATCCCATAATTATTGGTCCTTAACTCTGGAAGCTGTTACACTTAACAGGCTAAAATGACCAAAGGGGAGACCAGATGGCAGGAAAGGACAGATAGTACAGCAAAAAGTGTCTCCACAAAGAAGGCAGGTTGTAAGAGATGGGATGTGGGGATCAGTGACAGGCACTCAGCACCAAGAAATAGGTGCTTGAACGTGTTGAGAGAAACTGTGCACGATTCCAGAAACTATCTCAACTCAACTGTTAGAGGAGAAAGTGGCTGTTTGTGGGGAAAAGACCATGTGCCTGTGAAAAGTCACACAGCTTAGAGGTTGACAGCACAAATTCTGGAGACAGGTGGCTTAGTGGCAGACTCCGGTTCAGCACCTATTAACTGCACCTTGAGCAAATCACTTTATAGCTGTGT
Organism: Hyaena hyaena; assembly: GCF_003009895.1. Classification (NCBI taxonomy): domain Eukaryota; kingdom Metazoa; phylum Chordata; class Mammalia; order Carnivora; family Hyaenidae; genus Hyaena; species Hyaena hyaena. The sequence goes on along the minus strand of NW_024081223.1, from coordinate 1,047,825 downwards.
GCTTCAATCTCCCCATTTGTATAATGGATGTAGAAATACTGTCTGTCTCAGACTCTTGTGACAAATAGTCAGCATGCTCTATTAAGTTAGAATGATATCCGGCATGTTAGTATTTGTCAACTAAATAAATAAGTACAAAAGACTGTAGCATTGTAGCTTTAATGCAGCTTTGTTCTGAGTCTTCTCGATCCCCCAGCCTTTTGGCTGAGCATTACACAGAATAAAGAATGCTTCTCTCTGTTATTTGAAAGCTATTTCCGAGGAGACCTATCAAAAGGAAGAGGACAGGAAGAGGAGGGACACAGAGACGGGAAGGTAACAGCAGCACCTACTTCCCATGCAACTTGGAAGAAGTGCCTCAAACAGAATTTCATGCACAGGGCATTTCTCCCAAGTCAGCATCAATCAGGTCCAAACAACACTGTGCCAACGCCTAGGAATTTTCAAAATTACTTGGACAAAAAATATCCCTAATGAAAAGCAGGTCATCTTGATCCAGAGCCAAAAGGGATCATTCGCATTGTCAATATTCAAGGCCCTGCACCTCGTGTTCTGCAAGTAAAGCCTATGATATGCTATGTAGACAAATAAAGCAAGTTTGATTTGAAAATTATTACAAGGAGCCTGGGTGGCTCAGTCGGTTAAGTGTCCAAATCTTGGTTTCAGCTCAGGTCATGATCTCATGGTTCCTGAGTTCAAGCCCCGCATGGGCTCTACACTGCCAGCTTGGGATTCTCTCTCTATCCTTCTTTGCCTCTCCCATGCTCATGCTCACTCTCTCTCTCAAAATAAATAAACATTTTAAAAAATAAAGACATTATTACAGACATAGTGAAAACAGGAGAAGTTCGTGTCAAGGGAAAAACATTAAGATATGGTTAAAAATAAAAAGATTGCACTACATATTTTTTCTCTTCATCACATTGAAGATTTCCCGCCATTCCTTTCTGGACTGCAAGTTTCAGTAGATAGGTCTGCAACTGCTCTGAAAGGTCTCTCTTTGTATGTTAGGGCTCTTTTATCCCTAGTTGCTTTCAGAATTCTCTCTTTGTCTTTATATTTTGCCAGTTTCACTATGATATGTCGTGCAGAAGATAGATTCAAGTTACATCTGAGGGGAGTTCTCTGTCCTCTTCGATTTCAATGTCTGTTTCCTTCCCCAGATTGGGGAAATTCTCAGCTATAATTTGTTCAAGTACCCCTTCAGCTCCTTTTTCTCTTTTCTTATTCTTCTGGAATTCCTTTGATATGGATATTGTTCTGTTTGATTCCGTCACTCAGTTCTCAAATTCTCCTTTATTGGTATCGGATCAATTTATCTCTCTTTTTCTCAGCTTCCTCTTTTTCTGTAATTGTGTCTTCTAATTCACCTATTCTCCTCTCTGCCTCTTCAATCCGTGCAGTGGCCACCTCCATTTTATTATGCATCTCATGTATAGCATTTTCTTTAATTCATCACAACTATTTTTAAGGTCCTTTGTAGCAATAGCTTCTCTGGTGTCTTCCATGCCTTTTTCAAGCCCAGAGATTAATTTGATGACTATTGTTCTCAATTCTTGTTCAGTTACGTTGCTTATATCTGTTTTGAGCAATTCTTTAGCTGCTGTCATTTCTTCCTGGAATTTCTTTAGAGCAGAGTTCTTCCATTTTCTCATTTTGGTTAGCTTTCTGTCTCTTGTAAGTTTTAAAATCATGTTACATGCTCTGCATTTGCATGGTCTACTATACTAAAGGAGGCTCATAGACTGTCCACAGCCTGTCTATTCAGGAAGTGTTCTTTTAATGGTGTCCCGTGGCCTCTCTTGTTGGGTCTTTGGTATTTTATTTTTTTACTCATAAGGATATTTGGGACCCTCCACCATGAGTACTTGGGCTTGTTTCTTGAAGTAGTCCTGTAAAGGAAAACAGACAGAAAACACACAGGGAACAGAATCATGCAAATGCACAGACAAATGAAACAAAGAAGCAAACAGAAAGGGACACAACAACAACAACAAAAGACAAAGGACAGTCTGAAAGCATAAAACCAGAAATGCCAGCTACAAATAAAGAGCAGGGTGGAGGCAGTGCTGATGGAAAAGCCTATACAAAGAGAGAAATGACAGGGGTGGGGGACAAAGTGAAATTGAACATTGACAAAGCATAAAGACTAAAAGGCTTAGTTTAGAGAGAGAAAGAGGAGAATATGGTAGGCAGTGAGGAGAAAGACATGAAGATAATGTTACCTAAGGAAACTATATACTCTGATTATTCCTGAAAGAGAGAGATAAAGGAAGGTTCTGATGGAGGTATAGGATATACATCAAGAGAATGGATTAAATGTGACTGTTTAAGCAAATGAATGACCAGAGTGCCCAGTCCAGTGGAGGGAGAGATAAGAATGAGATAGGGGGAAATACATCTGAATGGCAAGATTTGATCTAGAGTTAATCACGGGAACCCTCTCCAGCCCGGATGGGCATGGCTTGGTGTAGGCAGGTCTCCCCTCCACAGTAGGTCCCTCAGGCCACTCCCTGAGACTCAGCCTTGGTGGTTGTGGGGAGAAAACTGGTGGTGCCCCAGGTCCTTCTTGAACCAACCATTACAAATCACTCTTTTGTGTCCGATCTCCCTGTGCCTCGGGCATGGCCAAGGTGGGTCTTGTTCTTCATCCCAAGCCCCACCTCGTTTTCAGATCTTAGTCCTTGAGCTGTAATGATACCACCCGAAATGTAATCCCACAGGCTGGGTCACTTCCTAGCCGGGGATCCAGTAGGCAGAGTGGGGGAGCAGTTTCTCCTGGCACTTAACTGGGACCGGGGCACCCAGCTCAAAGAAAGCACCACCGCTAGACATAGAATCTCTTGCTGTATGCCCTGCAATTAGAGATGGGATGATAGGATCCATCTCCCTCCTGGGCCCAGGTTTTCTCTTCTCCAGGAATAGCTCTATGGGCAATTTCAGCCGCTCCTTCTCTTCCCCTCATCTCTCTGCAGCTCACTGCGGAGGGGCCTCCCTCCTCTCCATGGCTCTAGGTCCCAGCCCATCAATATCATCCCCAGTTCGCAATCATACACCTATGAGGTTATCTTCTTAGTGGACTCTGTCCCTTTTCCTCCCAGACTCGTGCAGTTCAGTGTCCTATGGCTTCAGCCCTTCTTAGTTTGAGAGATGCAGGCGGGCAAAAAGTATGGATCTCCCTACTCTCGGCCATCTTGCCTCCCCAGGTGTTTGTTAATTTACGTAGTTTTAATGGGAGAACGGGAACTAGTTTCAAGGTATGTATCATCAAGATTTTTATAGTGCGTTCTGTAGTTATTTTCAAGAATGTACAACTATCATGGAAATATATGCATTCATAAACCCTTCTGTTACTTTATTTGATACTTTACAAGAGGCCCTCAAAGTAGGGACAGAAAGTATTAATATCCTTCCTTTATGATGATGAGCTCACTTTGCCTAAGGTTATAAGATAATTTCATTGTAAATGTCAAACTAGATTCAGAGTGTTTGAGTAGATCCTTTCTAGAAACCCATGACATGAATAATAACCCACAAAAATACTTTCAGCCTCCAATGATGCCTACACTACAGACTTATTTCTGGGCCATTCATTTTAATGAAGAATGGACTTTGGTTGTTCAAGCAAAAGCATATGATGTTTTGTCCTCTATTAATATTAGTAATGGGAAAAGTGGGTTCTAAAGACTTCAGGTTGGTTTGAGACCATCTTATCGGCACTAATGGCATGGAGATGTTTAGCTAGGGTATGTTTCTCTGCCCCTCAGAAGTCCCATAATATATAGTGATATGTATTGAAACAGACAGGGGACATTTGGGTAATTATGAGTCCTTCAGCATTACTTTTCCAGAAGCCTTGCCATAAAATGAAAATTGCTTGCACATTTTCAGCTGTGAAGAATTTGTTTGGATCTTAATTTTCCTGGTAAGCGAAATGGGTTTATTGTATCTCTGCCGCCTCCCATACACCTTTCTCCAACCTGTATTTTGTGTTCGGTAAGACTTTTAGAAATGAAAACTCAAGATAGAAACTAAATGACAACATAGATGTTACTTGGGATATTTTGTTGGCTTACAGGAACATGCAGAATTAAATACGACCAAATACAAATGCGTATTTTATTTTGATATTTTATCTTGGGGTGGAACCTGCAAAGGGCCTGGAAACAGGCACTCACCTGTCCTCTTTGTAACTGCAGCCCATACACACCTTCAGCTACTCCTTTTGCTCTTTCTGTAGAATCGTCTTCAGGTACCACCGGTTTCTATCTATCTAGTATATATCTGACTTCGTTTTAAGAATTTTCTAAATTCGGGGCACCTGGGTGGCTCAGAGGGTTAAGCGTCTGACTTTGGCTCAGGTCATGATCTCACGGTCTGTGCGTTCAAGCCCTGCATCAGGCTCTGTTCTGACAGCTCAGAGTCTGGAGCCTGCTTCGTGTCCCTGTCTCCCTTCCTCTCTGTCTTCCCTGACTTGTGCTCATTCTCTCACAAAAATGAATAACTGTTAAAATATTTGTTTTGTAAACAGAAAAAAAGAATTTCCAGAGTCTTCTTAATCTGCAGGGCTCAAATTCCAATCTTGCCAAGTCCTGCACCGGTTACATATAACACAGGAGTTTTATTTCTCTGTATTGTTCCAAACCCAGTTAAAGAACAATGGAGTGGGATCGATGGTATCAGGGTTCTGATCCCACATTTACCATAAAATAATTGTGTCCCCATGGGAAAATCATAGTTATTTTGGGCCCCTTTCCTTTTCTTTATTTTGTCAGGGTTTTTTCCTAGATGATTCAATATATCATGTGTACTCTTTGAGTAATAGCTTAAATGTTACTGGTACTCTAGACAAATGATGACAACTGTGTGCATAAAACTGTACATCGTTTCTGGGACTGTGGTTTTTGAGCTGCCTCCATTTTACAGATGATAAGAAGACAGAGCACAGCAGAAGCAGATTATTTAACCAGAGGCTCCAAAGTAGATGGAACTAAACCACAAGCTTCCTTTTTTTTTTTTTTTCTGAAGCTCATTGAGCCAAAACATAAGCCGCTGATATTAAGCTGTGAAGCATATTATCAGCGTGTTTAAGAGAAGCCATTCTTATGGGATTGCCAATTAATAGCAGGAAGGTTTGAAATTCTTGCAAGTTCATGTAATCTTGTGAGATTTACGTTCTGTTTTCATATCAAGCAATCCTTTCCAGTGTCAGGTAATCATCTGAATTTCTGGTCGCTTCTCTGAATTAATCTTCTGATCCTCTTAAGATTTTCTTCTTGCTATCTGAAATTTATGCCAGAATAGTCTTTTTTTTTTTTTTAGAGATTGCATTGAGGTTTCTAGATTCCAAGTAAGAGAGATACACTGAGTCAGGGTAGGAGTTAAGCCCTCCTTCTCAGAATGGTATCTTCTTTGAGAGAGAGAGAGAAAGAGAGAGAGAGAGAGAGAGAGAGAGAGAGAAAGCGTGAGTAGATGAGGGGCAGAGGGAAATGGAGATACAGAATCCGAAGCAGGCTCCAGGCCCTGAGCTGTCAGCAAAGAGCCTGACATGGGGCTGAAACCCATGAACTGCAAGGTCCTGTCCTGAGCTGAAGTCAGATGCTTAACCAACTGAGCCACCTAGATGCCTGAGCATGCCAGAATTTAAACTGCGGCTCTGAAACATCATAAGACCTTGGGACAAACTACTTCCCTAAACTTTTTTCCTGCTTTATAGAAATTAAAAAAAAACAAAAAACAAAAAACAAAAACCTTGCCCAAAATGTCCATAACCTAATCCCCGGAACCTGAGAATGTCACTTTAAAGGGCAAAGGGGATCTTGAAGATGGAATTGTTAAGGATCGTAAATGGACATATTATTTTGGTTTATCTCATGGGCCCCAAAAGTAATGCCACGTGGTCTACGAGAAAGACAGATGGAGACTTTACTACAATTAAAACAAAACGTGTTCATGAACAAGGATGCCATTAATGTGGCCAAAAGCAAGGAATGGTAGCAGCCACCAGAAGCTAGAAAAGGTAAGGAAATGGAGCTTCTAGAGGGAGCACAGCCCTGCCAATTCCTGATTCAGTCTAGCAAAAGTGGTTTTGGAGCTCTGACTTCGAGAATTATGAGAGAATAAATGTGTTTTAAGTCACCAAGTTTTGGTGACTTGTTATAGCCACCATAGGCAACTCGTACCTCACAGAACTCTTATTCCACACAAAATGTGTTACTGGTGGTTTGTGGGTTCAAGCCTTGCACTGGGTTCTGTGCTGACAGCACAGGGTCTGCTTGGGATTCTCTCAGAGTCTCCCAATTGCCCCACCGCATTCTCAAAATCAAGAAACTTGAAAAAAAAATGTGTAACTGGAAATACACTTAGTAGCGTGTCTAACACACAGTAGGGATGTGGTAAAATGTATGTCCTGTTTTGAAACTGAAGGTTGGTTTGAGGGATCATTGAAACCAGTACAATGGTCATCATTTTTTAAATATGTATTTTACCGTTGTATCTTTTTTGAGAGAGAGACAGTGAGAGTGGGAGAGAGAAGAGAGAGAGGGAGACACAGAATCCAAAGCAGGCTTCAGGCTCTGAGCTGTCAGCACAGAGCCTATGACGGGGCTCAAACTCACAAACTGTGAGACCATGACCTGAGCCGACATCAGAAGTTTAACCCACTGAGCCACCCACTCAGCCCCAATGGTCAGCAGTTTTTTCCGTGTTCACCCTAGGTGTCTAGGTAACAATGCCTAGACACCTGCTAGGAAGATCTCTCTCCTCCCCCACAACCCCACGCTTCTCCCGATCCTTAGAAGGGAAAGATTCCTTCTCCTCCCTTAAGTCACATTATTATTTTCCTTTCTGCTTTTTGTTTTCATTACTCTTCATTCAATTAGTCTTTCTGAACTTTAAAGTAAACCAAGCCATGTCTCAATGGATTCAGGTGTTCTCCTCAAGGAACATCCCAACCAGCATCTTATTATTGTGAAGCCTCATTACCAGAAATTCCTGAATGTAGCTCCTCTTCAGCTTCTGCTGTCATTCATTACCCCATTTCTCCCTTCCGCTTTTAGTTCATTCTTGACAACGTAATCCTTTCCCTAAACACAGCTTTTAATAAGGTGACACAGCAAAGTGACAAAAGTCTCGGTGGCCTGGGTTCCAAACTTGGGTTTTGCCATCTGCTTACATGTGACATCGGACAAGCTCTTTAACCCTTCTCGTTCCCCCCAGAAGGAGCTATTAGGAGTGATACCTTCTGCTCTTATGAAGAGAAGTGAGTTGATATTTGCTAAGTCCTTAGAATAGTGCTAGTCACAGTGCAAGCACTACAAATGTGCTTGCCAGCAACGATAAATGCAAAGGTCAAACATATAACTTTCTCAGCTTCCTGACATAACTTCAAGATATGTATTTGGTGAAATCAATATAAGTCTTTTCAAGGGAAACACAAAGACATTTCTATCTCAGGAAAATAGTTTTCAGTGATTGTCCATGTGGCTAGTTTAGGTGTTTCATCTCAGTGTTTCCAAATTTCTATACGACAGAACCTGGGTTTAGTCCAGTGAAAAATCAGAAACGTGAGCCTCTGTGTGATACCCTTAACCTTAAGGCTTCCCACCCTCATCGCTCTGCCCATTAACTTCCATTTGTCCTCCATGCTATGAACATCTACTTCTAAGAAAGTCTCTGATGTCCGGCTTAGCATGGACTTAAGACAAACCCACTGTTTACGTGAGAGAGACGAGTTTTCAGGACTGGCTTTGTCTTGCTTCGTTTGGTCCCGTTCTCACAGCGGTAGCCTCGGACATATCTGGAGATCCATGTCGTGGCTCTCATTCTTAGCACGTGTTTGATTATGCGAGCCTCAGTTCTCCCATCCGGAAGGGGTATCTGAGGGCAGGCTCTGTGTCTGGCACTGCTAAAAGTAATGCTTCCAGCTCAGGTACGAACTGCTGCCAGGAAGCCTGGTTATATCACATCAGCCCGGGATCATAGCAGGGACCGGATCAGGAGGGGCCTGAGCAGGCTTATGACAGTCAGGTAGTTTCTAGATCTGTAAAATGAACGTATTTAGAAAGAAATGCATCTGGAAGTCTGAACTACTGAAAATTGTCTCAAGCAAGATTTTCTCTTTGGTCTACTCTGAAGAACCCAAATACATAAGATTATATGTAAAGACTATATCTAAATATATAAAGATTATATTCTAGGTACCTTGTTGTCTATCTGGAAGAAATTCACCAGTGGATTATTCCATATGGTTTAGATGCCAGTTTTCGGGCCTTCTAGAAATATGTCTAGTAAGGCATCTCACTAATGTCTAGAAAAGAAATATGTCATTTATTGTAAGTTAAGAGTTGAGCCCTCAGAAATAAATAAAAACATTTAAAATAAAAAAAAGAAAAGAGTGGAGCAATGTATTGGATAAAAGAAAGGTCAACACAATTTGTTCGTTGTGAGCATGCCAGCCATGTTCATTCTTCACCTCACACTGTTGCACTTAATCTGAATTCTAGAGATTCTTGTGACCAATAGGGGAGAGATATGCTTGGGTGTCTGGCAATAAAAACCTGTGTTATTGTCTAGGAGCCAGAAGCTTCAGCATGAGGAAGGAGGTTTGAAAAATCTTGGCCTACATGTGGCTTTACTTAGTTTGAATTTTGTTTCTGTTGCTTACTTCATTGAAGTGTTTTCTCGCTCATGGGACTGATGTTGCACATCCGAGACATGACATGCATAAGTTTCAGAACCAAGAATCCTATAGATCAGTAAAAAAATATGCATATTAAGTAATTTTATATATAATATATGCTAATATATACATCTATACACACAGTCAAATCTTGGATTGTGAGTAACTTGTTCTGCAAGTGTTCCACAAGATGAGTAGACATTCCTGATAAATGTTAACTTGATAAACAAGTGACGTCTTGCAATACAAGGAGTACATGATGCCAAACGTCACATGACAATTAAGCCAGTGGTTCTTTCTCTCTGTCAGTGTCTCTCTCTCTCTATTTCTCTGTGGAATAGTGGCTGATTGTCTCCCATACTGCGATCCTCTGTCTCAGGCCACAGTGTTTGGCAGAAATCAGTGATTTTTCAAAACATTGGAAGGTGCCCACAACTGGCACTGGTGTATTTTTTGTCACTTCAAAGTTCCTATGGGCAGTCCTTTGCTTTTCCATACAAGAGTGAGCTTAGGAGTGCTTTGCTTCATTCTAGGTCAGATATAGCCTGGAGATATAGACCCTTTTTTCTGCTGCCTTATTGCCAGTTACATTAAATAGAGAAAATGACAAGAGCTTATAAATAGTGTAGTGTAGTCAACATCCCTTAATGATAATGAAACTCATCCTACACAATAACCCTTTTCTCTCATGTCTCCTTCACACCACCCACGAAGGTTTTCAAAGTTAGTGCAGGTTAATTTATTTTTCTTTATATTTTGTATTTTCTTTATTATTTTGTATTACAGTGAAGTATTGTAATGATTTTATATAAATATTTTTGGGTTGTGGAACAAATCATCTGAGTTTCCATGATTTATTATGGGGAAACTGGCTTTGATAGACAAGTGCTTTGAATTACAAGTATGTTTCCGGAACAAATTATGCTCGTGAACAAAGGCTTTACTGTATTTATTTTTTCATATTTAAAATAGCACTGGGCATCATTCATGTATTACAAAATTAGCTTTTGTGCTTTGGTTATGATTGCTCTTATAGTATGTTAGAGCAAATTTGGACTTCCATCCCCAACAAACTTTGGGGTTGGTAAGACACAAAAGGTTTTGCTCAGACCTTAATTCTGCTTGAAAAAAGAAAAGGAGAAATATTATAAGCCCTTTCTAATCTCTCTAAGAACAAAAATTATTTCCAGATAAGATTTTTTACCACATGTCCTTTGATATCATTTGAGTGCAGTAAGGAACAGTTTCTTGGCGGTGTTTGATCAGAAATAGCAAGCTTGTACAAATTTTGGGCAAAGATTTCTTATTAGAACTCTGAAAGAGATGATGATGTCAGATATATTTGAAAACAATAAATGACAATCATGCTATTTCTATAGTTTTATTTCCCAGGGAGAAAAAATTAAGCATATGATGCCTGTTGGGGCTTCAGGACAATGCCAGGAATTTTGGGTAAAGATATCCCAGTAAAATCTCCCTCTTGACTTCTCTTGTCAAATGGGAAGAGACAGATAGGATGCTTTTTTTTTAAATATAGACCATTCGCTTACTTGTCCTTATGGGCAAAATATATTAGATGGCGAGTGGTTATTTCGAGATAATTTGCCTTGGCAGAAGCAAACATGTTGAGACAGAATTTGTTAAGACAAAATATTTTTTAAATGATTAATTTAATGATTAATAAAAAGTATTTTGATAATAACCACAAATTATAGTTGCCAGAAGATTCCTCTCCTTTGACAATTTATGAGGCAACAATCTCCAGTTATAGCGCATGAAGCCATGGGTGTGTGGTCTTGGATGGAGTTGGTAGTAGTGATAATGAACCAGAGCTGACACCCTGTGGTTCAACACTCCCTCCCTGTTTCCTTGTCTTGCTCACCAATAATCTGTTGTAATTCCTACAGTTACTGTGGAGGGAAGACTGAGTGACCCATGGAACTCATTTGATGTACATTTTTCCCCTAAAATATCTTTTGTCTCCTTGTTTCAACCCCTATTCTCTCTTCTCTTGACCCTAAACAGGGCTCAGAAGAAGCAGACTGGCCTTGTGCAGCCCCTTCTTTGGACAGTCTTTTCTTGATCATTCTATTCATCAGTCCGGCATTTCAATTTTTGCCTTCTCAAAATGTATCATAATTATTCTGTGGTTGATGACTTCCACATTCTCTTGGTTTTGGTTGGTATTAACTTTGGTATTTATAAACTTGTATTAAATATGGTTTCAGGAGGAGCAGAAAGTAAATGTGTTTTTCTAGTCTGCTGCCTTGAACTGAAAATACCTGTTCATTTTAGCATCCAACATTCCCATTTAAAAAAAAAAAAAAAAAAAAAAAAACCTCAGCATTCACAATCCACTTTTCTTGAGAAATGACTAAGGATTTAGGATGTGGTCATTTCTAATGGGAAAATAATACCTATTTCATGGAGTTGATTTGAGGACTAAATGAGATATTAAACATGAAAATGATTTGTAAAGTTTAAATTTTTAAAATGTTTATTATTTTTGAGAGGCAGAGACAGAGCATGAGCATGGGAAGGGCAAAGAAAGATGACACAGAATCTGAGGCAGGCTCCAGGCTCTGAGCTGTCAGGACACAGCCTGATGTGGGGCTCGCACCCATGAACCCTGAGATCATGACCTGAATCAGTCAGACACTCAGTTGACTGAGCCACCCAATCACCCCATGATTTGTAAAGTTTAAGGTTGTGTAAGAGACTTGTGTGAGAGGCAAGATGGTGAAGAAGTACAGAGCTCCTTACTTTTTGCCCGCCATCATCTCTCAAACAAAGAAGGGCTGAAGCCATAGGACACTGAACCTCAAGAGTCTGGGAGGAAAAGAGACAGAGTCCACTAAGAAGATAGACTCATAGGTGCGTGATTGCAAACTGAGGGAGATAAAAACTGGCCGGGACCCGGAGGCATGGAAGGGGTAGCCCCCTCCACAAAGAGCCACGAAGAGATGAAGGGAAGAGAAATAGCAGCTGAAAGTGCTCATAGAACTATCCCTGGAGAAGAGAAAAACTTCGGCCCAGGATTGAGAGAGCTCCAATCATCCCATCTCTACCTGCAGGGCTCTCAGAGAGATCCTATCTCAAGTTGTGGCACTTTCTTTGGGCTGGGAGCCCAGGTCCCGTGTGGAGAAACAGCTCCCTTACTCCCCTTACTCAATCCCTGCTAGGAAGCAGCCAGGCCTGTGGGATTACATTTCGGGTAGTATCAATAAAGCTCGAGGACTAAGATCTGGAAACAAAGCAGGACTTGGGACACAGAACACAGCACACCTAGACTACATCCTGAGGCACAGGGATATAGGACCCAAAAGAGTGATTTGCATTGTTTGGTTCAAGAAGGAACTGGGGCGCCACCATTTTTAACTTTAAACTTACATTTCATGGGGTGCCTGGGTGGCTCAGTCAGTTAAGTGTCTGACTTTAGCTTAGATCATGAACTCGTGGTTTGTGGGTTCCAGCCTGCATTGGGTTCTGTGTTGGCAGCTCAGAGCCTGGAGCCTGTTTCAGACTCAGCGTCTCCCTCTCTCTCTCTCTGCCCCTCCCCCACTCTTGCTCTGTCTCTCTCTGTCTCAAAAAAATTTTTTTAAATGTTTAAAAAAAAAGGAGAGACAAAATACTTCAATGAAATAAGCCACAGAAATGAGATTCAACGTAGGTAAAGCCACATGTAGGCCAAGATTTTTCAAACCTCCTTCTTCATGCTGAAGCTTCTGGCTCCTAGACAATAACACATGTTTCTATTGCCAGATACCCAAGCATATCTCCCCTCTTGGTCATAGAATCTCTAGGATTCTGTTTAAGTGCCAACAGTGTGAGGTGAAGAATGAACATGGCTGGCATGCTCACAACGAACAAATTGTGTTGACCTTTCTTTTATCCAATACATTGCTCTTTTTTTTTAAATTTTAAATGTTTTTATTTATTTCTGAGGGCTCAACTCTTGACTTACAATAAACGACATATTTGTTTTCTAGACATTAGTGAGATGCCTTACTAGACATATTTCTAGAAGGCCCGAAAACTGGCATCTAAACCATATGGAATAATCCACTGGTGAATTTCTTCCAGATAGACAACAACGTATCTAGAATATAATCTTTATATATTCACATATAGTCTTTACATATAATCTTACATATTTGGGTCCTTCAGAGTAGATCAAAGAGAAAATCTGGGCTACCAGCCTCTGTTACAAATGTGGGATTCTTACCCCTGGTGGTCTGTGACCTACATCTTCTGAGACAAAAACCCATTGTGGTCTCTGATTAATTTGTAAAGTGAGTTTTTGTTCAACGAAAGCTTGGCCCTGGGCAGTGCCTGTGCACACTGTAAATATATGCTAGATAACCCCTGATGTGTCAAAGGAAACCACTCTATGATTTTTTTAAAGAAACGTTTAAATGTTTTCTTGCATGTCTTCACATTTAATTTAGACTTAGGCCAGTCATTCTTACACATTCTCTTATCACCCAGGGAGGATAGATTTGAGCCTGGAGGAAAGAAGGGAGAAGGAGCTCATACCTGCTGTGTAATTGTTGGTAATTTCAGTTTCTTTGAATTTATTGTGCTGCTTAAATGTAGTAAAGACATCCTCTTCAGTTATTGGCCCAGCTCTGGTCTAAACCAATAAAGTATCAAATCACACAAGTTACAGTTGTGCCCAGTTCTGGTTGACCCTAGACTTTTTTTTTTTGCTGGATCTCCACTACACACAAAAAAGGCAAAATTCTTGACTGTGTGGAGCCTGCATTCTAGGTGCAGGAGAGCAGAAATACAAACATGCAAATGATCTCATAGGTTAGCCAGTAACTAATGTTATGGAGAATAAAGCAGCATATGGAGCATTGAGATTATAGGCAGAATCTCCACTTTCAATTTAAACAGTGGACAGGATAAGCTTCACTAGGAAGGTGGGATGTGAACAGGCTAGAGGGAGGTAAATGAAACAAATGTCTGAGGAAAGAGCATTTCAGATAACGGGAATGCCCACTGCCAAAGCTCAGAGGAAAGGTGCCTGATATCCTCAGGGAACAATTATGAATTAATATGCCTGGAATAGAGTCAGCAAAGGGAGGTAAGACAGGAGGACAGAGAAGATGTGGGTTTAATTCTCTGCACCATTTAGTGGTTGCACAATGACAATCAGTAGAGCCATCTTTCAAGTGTCTCAGTGAACTCGATGCTTTTTCCATGGCCGATTTACCTTGCAAGATTTTGGAAAGGCTAAAATAAAATAATGTAAGAAAGTAATTTAAGTTGTTGTGTTGTTCTATAAATAAGGATAGTTGCATATTAGAGAAAGAGATAGAGAGAGAGACATACATACTTACATACATACATGGATGGAGATAGGAGATACATATCTACACTTAATGAGTTCTTTAGGCAATAATGCTTGAGTTGCCTTCACCAAGCAGTTTGAATAGGAGGTCCAATTTTAATAGGAGCATAAAAGTGCCTACTATTATGATGTAACACAAGTGGAAAAATATAATAACTGAGCCTAAAAATGCACGGCACTTCTGCTCTGTGACTGCAGAGAATCGCCTGTCCTTTGTAGTCAGAACTGCCTCTAAGAAGCAGGGTTGATTCCAGTTTGCTTCTAATTGTCCTATACCCTCTCTCAGCCATGCCTGGTAATATTACCAGAGACAATTTTTAAACATTCGTACCTGCTGATTTTTTATAAAGCCTTCAAGCTAAAAGTAGCTAAAATTTGATAAGACAAACATTTAACAAATATGTGGTAGATGTAAAGAAGATTTTGAATTTCATGTTTGTTTAAATATTTATTTTTGAGAGAGAGCACGAGTCGGGAGGGGCCAAGAGACAGGGACACAGAGGATCTGAAGTGGCCTCCGAGCTGACAGCAGAGAGCATGATGCGGAGCTTGAACTCAAACCATGAGATCATGACCTGAGCCAAAGTTGGACGCTTAATCTACTGAGCCACCCAGGCGCCACCAAGAAGCAATTTCTCAATGAACAGAAATAGTTTATTGGTACAAAAATAATACAGAAGCACAATAGCAAATTGAATCATATTGAAAGGTAGCCCTTTTGTCCTGAGTTCCCGTGGCCAGAGACAGTTTTTTGTGACATTGATGTCATCCCCTTAGTTCTAAACATCATGCTTATCTTGGTGTATCATGACATACTCATTTTAAACAATATATTTTTTAAAGTTTTATTTATTTTTGAGACAGAGAGAGACAGAGCACGAGCTGAGGAGGGGCAGAGAGAGAGGAAGACACAGAATCTGAAACAGGCTCCAGGCTCTGAGCTGTCAGTACAGAGCCCCATGCGGGGCTCGAACCCACAGATGGCAAGATCATGACCTGAGCCGAAGTCAGACGTTTAACCGACAGAGCCAACCAGGCACCCCTTTAAACAATATTTTTACCACTCTACCATGATGGAGGAAGACAAAACGCCCCTCCCCCTGTTTTCCCTCTCTCTCCTTTCCAATACTTCATATTTAATTAATTTGGCTGCTCCTCTCTTGTAACTTCATGTAATTTTGCTGACTCTATTGGTGAGGGAAGAGGTAGCAGAGGGCTGAAAGCACTGGTCCTGGAGATGGACTGCTTGACTTAGAATCCTTGTTCTTCAACTTTTATTAGCTCTGTACCCCTGTGAAATGTCCACATCCTACCTGTGCCCATTGTCTTCTCATCCATAAACCAGGGGAAAGGATTCCTCTCTACCTTATGGGGTTGCTTCTGATAATGCAACTAATAATGCACTTGTAGCCTATAGTTACTGACACACAGGAGAGCTCAAGACACATTAGCTATATTATTTATATCTTCTATTATGAACTTTCAACTTAATCTCATGACTCAGTGCGTGCGGCTGTGCCCTGCAGCCCCTCTGCCTTTCCTTTCCCCTCGTACAAATCTCCTCATGTGAATACGTGCTTCCTTTCATCGGTGCTCTTAGCATTTACATTTTGCCATACAGTTGTAGCAAAGTGCTCTGTGTTTTCTCCACAGATTGGCTCTAAGGGTTGAAAACCAATCAACTGTATTGAAAAAGCGTCGCTTAGTCCTGGGGGAAATGGTGTGATCAGTTTGTATTTCCTACTCTGCCAGTATAGTGCTCCTTCTTCTCTTCAACATCTGTTGTTCCAAATCATACTACATTTTAGATTGGTTTATGCTTCTCATATATTTTAAATTATTTTTCTTAAATGTTGAACTATTTCCCTCTTTTAATCCTTGCACTATTTTCACATTAAAAATATTTTGTTTTCAAAATTGACATTCTTTTACTTACTTGACTGTGTCCCTTCCTTTTCTAGAATGCTTGCACCACCCCTCCTCAGTTTGGAAGCTATAACACTGAAAGAGATGATCCAAGAAGAAAGGGGGCCAGAGGGACTCCTCCGACTGCCTTTAGGCTAGGCCAGAAATGCTCAAAAATCACTAATTATGAAAAATGCATAATTCTGGCCCCATCATCCTAATTCGGTAGCTCTGTAGGAGAAACAGTAATGTGGATTTCAGCCAGGACTCCGGGTAGTCCACATTCCACGTTGTACCAAACACTGGACTAGGCCTTAAGTGAGAACTCACCAAAGGTCCCAAACATTTTATAAGATTAAAAATTTTGTGTAGCATTTGGGGCTCAAACTGTTAACAATAAGCAGGACATTTTCCCAACATCTATTTCTCAAGAAACAATAGGTAGCTTCTGAAAATTTTCAGTAGTTCAGACTCCCAGAGCATTTCTTTCTAAATACGTTCATTTTACAGATCTAGAAACTACCTGACTGTCATAAGCCTGCTCAGGCCCCTCCTGATCCGGTCCCTGCTATGATCCCGGGCTGATGTGATATAACCAGGCTTCCTGGCAGCAGTTCGTACCTGAGCTGGAAGCATTACTTTTAGCAGTGCCAGACACAGAGCCTGCCCTCAGATACCCCTTCCGGATGGGAGAACTGAGGCTCGCATAATCAAACACGTGCTAAGAATGAGAGCCACGACATGGATCTCCAGATATGTCCGAGGCTACCGCTGTGAGAACGGGACCAAACGAAGCAAGACAAAGCCAGTCCTGAAAACTCGTCTCTCTCACGTAAACAGTGGGTTTGTCTTAAGTCCATGCTAAGCCGGACATCAGAGACTTTCTTAGAAGTAGATGTTCATAGCATGGAGGACAAATGGAAGTTAATGGGCAGAGCGATGAGGGTGGGAAGCCTTAAGGTTAAGGGTATCACACAGAGGCTCACGTTTCTGATTTTTCACTGGACTAAACCCAGGTTCTGTCGTATAGAAATTTGGAAACACTGAGATGAAACACCTAAACTAGCCACATGGACAATCACTGAAAACTATTTTCCTGAGATAGAAATGTCTTTGTGTTTCCCTTGAAAAGACTTATATTGATTTCACCAAATACATATCTTGAAGTTATGTCAGGAAGCTGAGAAAGTTATATGTTTGACCTTTGCATTTATCGTTGCTGGCAAGCACATTTGTAGTGCTTGCACTGTGACTAGCACTATTCTAAGGACTTAGCAAATATCAACTCACTTCTCTTCATAAGAGCAGAAGGTATCACTCCTAATAGCTCCTTCTGGGGGGAACGAGAAGGGTTAAAGAGCTTGTCCGATGTCACATGTAAGCAGATGGCAAAACCCAAGTTTGGAACCCAGGCCACCGAGACTTTTGTCACTTTGCTGTGTCACCTTATTAAAAGCTGTGTTTAGGGAAAGGATTACGTTGTCAAGAATGAACTAAAAGCGGAAGGGAGAAATGGGGTAATGAATGACAGCAGAAGCTGAAGAGGAGCTACATTCAGGAATTTCTGGTAATGAGGCTTCACAATAATAAGATGCTGGTTGGGATGTTCCTTGAGGAGAACACCTGAATCCATTGAGACATGGCTTGGTTTACTTTAAAGTTCAGAAAGACTAATTGAATGAAGAGTAATGAAAACAAAAAGCAGAAAGGAAAATAATAATGTGACTTAAGGGAGGAGAAGGAATCTTTCCCTTCTAAGGATCGGGAGAAGCGTGGGGTTGTGGGGGAGGAGAGAGATCTTCCTAGCAGGTGTCTAGGCATTGTTACCTAGACACCTAGGGTGAACACGGAAAAAACTGCTGACCATTGGGGCTGAGTGGGTGGCTCAGTGGGTTAAACTTCTGATGTCGGCTCAGGTCATGGTCTCACAGTTTGTGAGTTTGAGCCCCGTCATAGGCTCTGTGCTGACAGCTCAGAGCCTGAAGCCTGCTTTGGATTCTGTGTCTCCCTCTCTCTCTTCTCTCTCCCACTCTCACTGTCTCTCTCTCAAAAAAGCTACAACGGTAAAATACATATTTAAAAAATGATGACCATTGTACTGGTTTCAATGATCCCTCAAACCAACCTTCAGTTTCAAAACAGGACATACATTTTACCACATCCCTACTGTGTGTTAGACACGCTACTAAGTGTATTTCCAGTTACACATTTTTTTTTCAAGTTTCTTGATTTTGAGAATGCGGTGGGGCAATTGGGAGACTCTGAGAGAATCCCAAGCAGACCCTGTGCTGTCAGCACAGAACCCAGTGCAAGGCTTGAACCCACAAACCACCAGTAACACATTTTGTGTGGAATAAGAGTTCTGTGAGGTACGAGTTGCCTATGGTGGCTATAACAAGTCACCAAAACTTGGTGACTTAAAACACATTTATTCTCTCATAATTCTCGAAGTCAGAGCTCCAAAACCACTTTTGCTAGACTGAATCAGGAATTGGCAGGGCTGTGCTCCCTCTAGAAGCTCCATTTCCTTACCTTTTCTAGCTTCTGGTGGCTGCTACCATTCCTTGCTTTTGGCCACATTAATGGCATCCTTGTTCATGAACACGTTTTGTTTTAATTGTAGTAAAGTCTCCATCTGTCTTTCTCGTAGACCACGTGGCATTACTTTTGGGGCCCATGAGATAAACCAAAATAATATGTCCATTTACGATCCTTAACAATTCCATCTTCAAGATCCCCTTTGCCCTTTAAAGTGACATTCTCAGGTTCCGGGGATTAGGTTATGGACATTTTGGGCAAGGTTTTTGTTTTTTGTTTTTTGTTTTTTTTTAATTTCTATAAAGCAGGAAAAAAGTTTAGGGAAGTAGTTTGTCCCAAGGTCTTATGATGTTTCAGAGCCGCAGTTT
The DNA here is from genome assembly GCF_003009895.1 of Hyaena hyaena. NCBI lineage: Eukaryota > Metazoa > Chordata > Mammalia > Carnivora > Hyaenidae > Hyaena > Hyaena hyaena. Next base: position 1,028,978 of record NW_024081223.1, on the reverse strand, counting down.
AAATTCTGGCATGCTCAGGCATCTAGGTGGCTCAGTTGGTTAAGCATCTGACTTCAGCTCAGGACATGACCTTGCAGTTCGTGGGTTTCAGCCCCATGTCAGGCTCTTTGCTGACAGCTCAGGGCCTGGAGCCTGCTTCGGATTCTGTGTCTCCCTTTCCCTCTGCCCCTTATCTACTCATGCTTTCTCTCTCTCTTTCTTACTCTGTCTCTCTCTCTCTTTCTCTCCAAAATAAGAAACCAGTCTGAGAAGGAGGGCTTAACCCCTTCCCTGACTCACGGATTCTCTCATTCTTGAATGGAATCTAGAACCCTGAATGTACTCTAAAAAAGGCTATTCTCAGTTGCTCCTGGGTGTCTCTGTCGGTTAAGCATCCAACTCTGGCCCTGGTCATGATCTCAAGGTTTGTGGGTTTGAAACGTGTGTCAGGCTCTGTGTTGACAGCTAGCTCAGAGACTGGAGCCTGCTTCTGATTCTGTGTCACCTTCTGTCTCTGACCCTACCCTGCTCATGCTGTCTCTCTCTCAGAAATAAATAAGCATTAAAAAATTTTTTTAATAAAAAAATTAAAAAGGCTATTCTGGCATAAATTTCAGATGCCAAGAAGAAAACCCAAAGGGATCAGAAGTTTAGTTCAGGGAAGCAATAGAAAGGCAGATAATTACCTGACACTGGAAAGACTTGCTTGATATGAAAACAGAGCTGTAATCTCACAAGATTACATGATCTTGTAAGAATTTCAAACCTTCCTACCATTAATTGGCAATCCCATAAGAATAGCCTCCCTTAAACATACTGATAATATGCTTCTAAACTTAATATTCAGCGGTGGATGTTTTGGCTCAATGAGCATAAGAAAAAAAAAAAAGGAAGCTTGTGGTTTAGTTCCATCTACTTTGGAGCCTCTGGTTAAATAATCTGCTTCTGCTGTGCTCTGTCTTCTTATCATCTGTAAAATGGAGGCAGCTCAAAAACCACAGTCCCAGAAACGATGTACAGTTTTATGCACACAGTTGTCATCATTTGTCTAGAGTACCAGTAACATTTAAGCTATTACTCAAAGAGTACACATGTTATTTTGAATCATCTAGGATAAAACCCTGTCAAAATAAAGAAAAGGAAAGGGGCCCAAAATAACTATGATTTTCCCATGGGGACACAATTATTTTATGGTAAATGTGGGATCAGAACCCTGATACCATCGATCCCACTCCATTGTTCTTTAACTGGGTTTGGAACAATACAGAGAAATAAAACTCCTGTGTTATATGTAACCGGTGCAGGACTTGGCAAGATTGGAATTTGAGCCCTGCAGATTAAGAAGACTCTGGAAATTCTTTTTTTCTGTTTTCAAAACAAATATTTTAACAGTTATTCATTTTTGTGAGAGAATGAGCACAAGTCTGGGAAGACAGAGAGGAAGGGAGACAGGGACACGAAGCAGGCTCCAGACTCTGAGCTGTCAGAACAGAGCCTGATGCAGGGCTTGAACGCACAGACCATGAGATCATGACCTGAGCCAAAGTCAGACGCTTAACCCTCTGAGCCACCCAGGTGCCCCGAATTTAGAAAATTCTTAAAACGAAGTCAGATATATACTAGATAGATAGAAACCGGTGGTACCTGAAGACGATTCTACAGAAAGAGCAAAAGGAGTAGCTGAAGGTGTGTATGGGCTGCAGTTACAAAGAGGACAGGTGAGTGCCTGTTTCCAGGCCCTTTGCAGGTTCCACCCCAAGATAAAATATCAAAATAAAATACGCATTTGTATTTGGTCATATTTAATCTGCATGTTCATGTAAGCCAACAAAATATCCCAAGTAAGATTTACGTTGTCATTTAGTTTCTATCTTGAGTTTTCATGTCATTCAGTTTCTATCTTGAGTTTTCATGTCATTCAGTTTCTATCTTGAGTTTTCATTTCTAAAAGTCTTACCGAACACAAAATACAGGTTGGAGAAAGGTGTATGGGAGGCGGCAGAGATACAATAAACCCATTTCTCTTTCCAGGAAAATTAAGTTCCAAACAATTTCTTCACAGCTGAAAATGTGCAAGCAATTTTCATTTTATGGCAAGGCTTCTGGAAAAGTAATGCTGAAGGACTCATAATTACCCAAATGTCCCCTGTCTGTTTCAATACATATCACTATATATTATGGGACTTCTGAGGGGCAGAGAAACATACCCTAGCTAAACATCTCCATGCCATTAGTGCAGATAAGATGGTCTTAAACCAACCTGAAGTCCTTAGAGCCCACTTTTGCCTTTACTAATATTAATAGAGGACAAAACATCATATGCTTTTGCTTGAACAACCAAAGTCCATTCTTCATTAAAATGAATGGCCCAGAAATAAGTCTGTAGTGTAGGCATCATTGGAGGCTGAAAGTATTTTTGTGGGTTATTATTCATGTCATGGGTTTCTAGAAAGCATCTATTCAAATACTCTGAGTCTGGTTTGACATTTACAATGAAATTATCATATAACCTTGAGCAAAGTGAGCTCATCATCATAAAGGAAGGATATTAATACTTTCTGTCCCTACTTTGAGGGCCTCTTGTAAAGTATCAAATAAAGTAACAGAAGGGTATATGAATGCATATATTTCCATGATAGTTGTACATGCTTGAAAATAACTACAGAATGCACTATAAAAATCTTGATTATACGTATCTTGAAACTAGTTCCCAGTTCTCCCATTAAAACTACATGAATTAACAAACACTAGGGGAACAAGATGGCGGAGAGTAGGGAGCTCCGTACTTTTTGCCCGCCTGCATCTTTCAAACTAGGAAGGGTTGAAGCCATAGGACACTGAACTGCACGAGTTTGGAGGAAAATAGAAAGAGTCCACTAAGAAGATAGCCTCATAGGTGTATGATTGCGAACTGGGGATGATATTGATGGGCTGGGACCTAGAGCCATGGAGAGGAGGGAGGCCCCTCCTCAGTGAGTTGCAGAGAGATGAGGGGAAGAGAAGGAGCGGCTGAAATTGCCCATAGAGCTATTCCTGGAGAAGAGAAAACCTGGGCCCAGGAGGGAGATGGATCCTATCATCCCATCTCTAATTGTAGGGCGTACAGTGAGAGACTCTATTTCTAGCTGTGGCACTTTCTTTGGGCTGCATGTCCCAGTCCCAGTTAAGTGCCATGAGAAACTGCTCCCCCACTCTGCCTACTGGATCCCCGGCTAGGAAGTGGCCCAGCCTGTGGGATTACATTTCGGGTGGTATCATTACAGCTCAAGGACTAAGATCTTAAAATGAGGTGGGGCTTGGGACAGAGAACAAGGCCCACGTTGTCTATGCCCGAAGCACAGAGAGATTGGACACAAAAGAGTGATTTGTAATGGTTGGTTCAAGAAGGAACTGGGGCACCACCAGTTCTCTCCCCACAGCCACCAAGGCTGGGTCTCAGGGAGTGACCTAAGGGACCTACTGTGGAGGGGCGACCTGCCTACATCAAGCCATGCCCATCAGGGCTGGGCTGGAGAGCATTCCTGTGATTAACTCTAGATCATTCTTGCCATTCAGATGTATTTTCCCTTATCTCATTCTTATCTCTCCCCCACTGGATGGAGCACTCTGGTCATTTGTTTGCTTAAACGAATTTAGTGGCTTAAATGAATAGTGGACAATGAGCCTCCTTTCATATAGCAGAACTCGCAGGTGCAGAGCACATAACAAGATTTAAACCTTACAAGAGGTAGAAAGCTAGCCAAAATGATGAAATGGAAGAACTCTCCTGTAACGAAATTGCAGGAAGAAATGACAGCTAAAGAATTGCTCAAAACAGATATAAACAACATAACTGACCAAAAATGGAGAACAATAGTTATCAAATTAATCGCTGGGCTTGAAAAAGACATGGAAGACACCAGAGAAGCTATTGCTACAAAGATTACAGACCTTAAAAATAGTTGGGATGAATTAAAAATGCTATAAATAAGGTGCATAATAAAATGGAGGTGGCCACTGCACAGATTGAAGAGTCAGAGAGAATAGGTGAATTAGAAGACACAATTATAGAAAAAAGGAAGCTGAGAAAAAGAGAGATAAATTGATCCAGGAGCACGAAAGGAGAATTTGAGGACTGAGTGATGGAATCAAACAACAACATCCATATCATAGGAATTCTAGAAGAAGAAGAATAGAGAAAAAGGAGCTGAAGGGGTACTTGAAGAAATTATAGCTGAGAATTTCCCCAATCTGGGGAAGGAAACAGACATTGAAATCCAAGAGGCACAGAGAACACCCCTCAGATGTTAACTTGAATTGATCTTCTGCACAACATATCATAGTGAAACTGGCAAAATATAAGTACAAAGAGAGAATTCTGAAAGCAGCTAGGGATAAAAGGGCCCTAACATACAAAGGGAGACCTTTCAGAGTAGTGCAGACCTATCTACTGAAATTTGCAGTCCAGAAAGGAATGGCAGGTAATCTTCAATGTGATGAACAGTAAAAATATGCAGCCAAGAATCCTCTATCCAGCAAGCCGGTTATTCAGAATAGAAAGAGAGACAAAAGTCTTCCCAAATAAACAAAAATAGAAAGAATTCATCACCACTAAACCAGCCCTACAAGAAATCCTGAAGGGGGACTCTATGAGGGAAATGTTGCAAGGAACACAAGGTACCAGAGACACCACCACAAGCATGAATCCTACAAAGAACACAATGACTCTAAACCCATATTCGTCAATAAGAACACTGAAGGTAAATGGATTAAGTGCTCCAATCAAAAGGCATAGGGTAGCAGAATGCATAAAAAAACAAAATCCATCTATTTGCTGTCTACAAGAAACTCATTTTAAACCTGAGGGCACCTTCAGATTGAAAGTAAGGGGATGGAGAAATATATATCATGCTACTGGTAAAAAAAGGAAAGACACTAACAAGGGATGAAGAAGGGCATTATATAATAATTACAGGGTCTATCCATCAGGAAGACTAACTATAAATGTCTATGCACCGAATACAGAATCACCTAAATACAGAAAAAAATTAATAACAAACAGAAACAATCTTATGGACAAGAATGTGCTAATAGCAGGGGACTTTAATACTCCACTTACAGCAATGGATAGATCAACTAGACATAAAATCACTAAAGAAACAATGGACCTGAAGGACACATTGGATCATATGGACATGACAGATATATTTAGAACCCTACATCCTGAGGCTGTGGAATTCACTTTCTTCTCAAGTGCACATGGCACATTCTCCAAGATAGATCACATACTGGGACATAAAGCAACTCTCAATAAATATAAAAGAATTGAAATTATACCATGCATACTTTCAGATCACAATGTTATGAAACTTGAAATCAACCACAGGAAAAAGTCTGGAAAGCCTCCAAAAACATGGAGGTTAAAAAACACCCTACTAAAGAATGAATGGGCCAATCAAGCAATTAGAGAAGAAATTTAAAAATATATGGAAACAAATGAAAATGAAAGTACAACAATTCAAGCTCTATGGCATGTGGCAAAGGCAGTCCTAAGAGGAAAGTACATTGCACTCCAGGCCTACTTCAAGAAATTAGAAAAAGCACAGTACAAAATCTAACAGCACACCTAAAGGAATTAGAAGGAGAGCAACAAGAGCACCCCAAACCCAGTAGGAGAAGAGAAATAATAAAATTCAGGGGAGAAATAACAATATAGAATTAGAAAGAAAAAAAAAGAACAGTTGAAAAGATCAATGAAACCAAGAGTTGGTTTTTTGAAAAAATAAACAAAATTGACAAACCTCTAGCCAGGCTTCTAAAAAAGAAAAGAGAGAGCACCCAAATAGACAAAATTATGAATGAAAATGGACTTATTACAACCAATCCCTCAAAAGTATAAGCAATTATCAGGGAATACTATGAAAAATTATATGCCAAAACCTGGAAGACTTAGAAGAAATGGACAAATTCCTAAACACACACGCACTACCAAAATTCACACGGGAAGAGGTAGAAAACCTGAACGGACCCATAACTAGTGAAGAAATTGCATCAGTTATCAAAAATCTCCTGAAAAATAATAGCCCTGGGCCAAATGGCTTCCCTGGGGAATTCTACCAGTCATTTAAATCAGTTAATATCCATTCTTCTCAAGCTATTCAAAAAAAAAAAAAAGAAGAAGAAGAAGAAGTGGAAGGAAAACTTCTGGACTCCTTCTACAAAGCCAGCATTACTATGATTCCCAAACCAGAGATCCAGGAAAAAAGGAAAACTTACAGACCAAAATCCTTGATGAATATGGATAAAAAATCCTCAACAAGATACTTGCAAATCGAATGTAACGGCACAGAAAAAGAATTATCCACCATGATCAAGTGGGATTCATTCCTAGGTTACAGTGCTGGTTCAATATTTGCAAATTGATCAATGTGATACATCACATTAACAAAAGAAAAGAACCTCCTTGACCTCCACCGCAGCAATTTCTTACTTGACACATCCCCAAAGGCAAGGGAATCCAGAGCAATAATGAACGACTGGGACCTCATCAAGATAAAAAGCTTCTGCACAGCAAAGCAAACAATCAATAAAACTAATAGGCAACTGACACAATGGGAAAAGATAGTTGCAAATGACATATCAGATAAAGGGCTAGTATCTAAAATTTATAAGGAACTCAGCAAACTCCACATCCGAAAAACAAATAATCCAGTGAAGAAATGGGCAGAAGACATGAACAGACACTTCTCCAAAGAGAACATCCAGATGGCCAACAGACACATGAAATGATTATCCTATGTCTCCCATCATCGGGGTAATGAAGATCAAAACCACACTGAGATACCTCATGCCAGTCAGAATGGCTAAAATGAACAAATCAGGAGACTCTAGATGCTGGCGAGGATGGGGAGAAACAGGCACCCTCCTATAGTGTTGGTGGGCATGCAAACTGGTGGAGCTGCTTTGGAAAACAATGTAGAGGTTTCTCAAAATATTAACAGTAGAACTCCCCTATGACCCAGCAGTAGCACTGCTGGGAACTTACCCAAGGGACACAGGAGTGCTGATGCACAGGGGCACATGGACCCCAATGTTCATAGCAGCACTCTCAACAATAGCCAAATCATGGAAAGAGCCTAAGTGTCCATCAATGGACGAATGGATCAAGAATATGTTGTTTATCTATACAATGGAATACTACATGGCAATGAGAAAGAATGTAATCTGGCTGTTTGTAGCAACGTGGATGGAACTTGAGGGTGTTATGCTGAGCGAAATAAGTCAGGCAGAGAAGGACAGATACCGTATGTTTTCACTTATAAGTGAAACAGGAGAAACTTAACAGGAAACCATGGGGGAGGAGAAGGAGGAAAAACAGCTGGGGAGAGGGAGAGAGGCAAACCATGAGAGACTCTTGAACACTGAGAACAAATTGAAGACTGATGGGGTGGGGGGAGGGGAAGGGGGGTGATGTATATGGAGGAGGGCACTTGTTGGGATGAGCACTGGGTGTTATATGGAAACCAACTTGACAATAAACTATAAAAAAACTCACTTAGCTATAAAAAAAAAAAAAGGTTGGTGGGGGGACGTGATTCAGCAATTAGGTCTGCATTATTTATAGAAAATTTTTAAAAAAGGGCACCTGGGTGGCTCAGTCGGTTAAGCGTCTGACTTCGTCTCAGGTCATGATTTCATGGCTTGTGAGTTCGAGCCCCGCATCAGGCTCTGTGCTGATTGCCATCTCAGAGCTTGGAGCCTGTTTCAGATTCTGTATCTCCCTCTGTCTCTGACCCTCCCCTGCTTATGCTTTCTCTCTCTCTCTCTCTTTCTGTCTCAGAAATAAATTTTTAAAAAAATTTAAAAAAAAGAGTCATATTAGTATCAATTAAAAGTTGACTTTTGTATCATTACAATGCACTGGAAATTTTATACTGACCAGCAATAAAATAGACCTTCACAAAGGTCTTTTGTTGGTCTAATTTCTAAATACTTCAACACACACATGAAATTGGCTTCATGTATTTGCTTTGAGAGTAAACTACTAATTGTTTTGAACCCATTGGACTCTTTTTGGCTGGGACTTATATCTTTGATCCCTGTGCCATTTAACATTCTTATATTTAAATAGTAGGTCTGAAATAAACAACAGTACCCTGATTCTAAAAAAGAGGAGATAGAACTCTATGTCAATTCTGTCAGTCCTTGTGTGAAAACTTCTTTGAACCTTGCAGAATTCTCTCTTTATGGAAGCATTTCTTCATGTACCTGTCCTTCCTTCCTTTCAAAATGCACTGCAATGTGATAATAGGTGTTATTTCCTTGCTTGTAAAATTTTTAAAATTTTGTGTACTGATATACATACACATATACACAAATTTCCAAGTAAAAACATTTTCTCTCTCCATTTCTTTTCTGGATAAAACTGTTAATTGCTTTATTTCAGATACCATGCTGGGGTTTCCATAACAAGACAGTGTGGCTTAAACAACAGATCTTTCTCTAAAGTTTTGAAAGCTAGAAGTCCAAATTCAGTGTGTCAGCAGGTTTGGTTTATCATAAGGCCCTCTCTCTTTGGCTAGAAGATAGCTTTCTTCTCAGTGTCTCTTCCCATAGTCACCCATCAGTCTGTGTGTGTCTGTGTCCTCTCTCTTCTTAAAGGGATACTGGTCACATTAGATTAGGGTCTACCCATATGCCCTCATTTTACTTGGCCTCTTTAAAAGTCCTATCTCTAGAAACTGTCACATTGTGAGATGCTAAGTGTTAGGACTTTAAGATATGAATTTCTGGGATGCAGATCAGCACATAATAGGACAGGGTGTTTAAAAAAATGATCCAGGGGCACCTGGGTCTGTTAAGTATCTGACTCTTGATTTCAACTGAGGTCATGTTTCCGGGGTCGTGGGATTGAGCCTTGTGTCAGGCTTTGCACTGAGCGTGGAGCCTGCTTAAGATTCTTTCTCTCTTTCTCTCTCTCTCTCTCCCTCTGGCCTCCCCCCAATAAGTAAACATTTTTGTACATTTTTTTAATGTTTTATTTATTTCTGAGAGAGAGAGAGAGAGAGAGAGAGAGAGAGAGTGAGTAGCGGAGGGTAAGAGAGAGAGAGGGAGACACAGAATCCGAAACAGGCTCCAGACTCTGAGCTAGCTGCCAGCACAGAGCCTGACGCGGGGCTCAAACCCATGAACGATGAGATCGTGACCTGAGCTGAAGTCGGATGCTCAACTGACTGAGCCACTCAGGTGCCCCAATAAATAAACATTTTTAAAAAACGAACCAAATCAGTTGCAAAATATGTTAGGTACACCACTGATAGACTTCAAAGTAAACTTATTCTCTTAAAAAATAAGCTTATGTCAGAATTTATTTTTCGCAAAGCCAGAATCCATTCTTCTAGCCAGTGTGCTCTTCATATTGTGTCCCAACTATGCAAAATTAAGTTTGTCTCACTGGAGAGTTGGTGCAGGGGACTATCAAGCTACTTAAGCAAGTGAACGTTTATCTTCAGGAGATAAAGAAATGCTTTATTGCGAGGGCTGAGACTTTGAAACCTGGCAGCCTCTTCCCAGTTGTATAATCCTGGGTAAACTAGCTAAGATCTCTAGGCCTCAGTTTTCTCATTGGTGAAAGATTCAACAAAACTAGTAACAATGAACTATAATGACAGGCACTATTCTAGATGCTAAGACTTATCAATGGACTAAACAGAGCCTTGCTTTAATGGGATATTAGAATGTCACTGCTCTGTCAAACAGAAAAAGGAAAGCAAGATACAGGGAATGGAATGGAAGAGTGGCAATTTTATTATATTTTATTAAAATTTTTTAATGTTTATTCATTTTTGAGAGACCAAAGGAGACAGAGCGTGAGTGGAGGAAGGGAAGAGAGAGAGGGAGACACAGAATCTGTAGCAGGCTCCAGGCTCTGAGCTGTCAGCACAGAGCCCGACATGGGGCTCAAAATCAGACACCATGAGATCATGACCTGAGTGGAAGTCAAATACTTAACCGACAGAGCCACCCAGGCACCCCAAAAGTGGCAACGTTAAATAAAGTGACCAAGGGAAGGGTCACTGAGAAAGTGAAGTTAGCAAATGGATTAGTAAAACGTGCTTAAAATGTGAGCCAAGTGACATAGTGGTCTGCCTACCTCTATCATAACGTAATAAGGCATATATATCCCCTATGTTTTGGTTTTGCATGCTTCAGCTATTCATGTTGGAGAAGGAGCATGTATCAGTGATATTAGTTAATTACTTGTGTGGACATGTCAAAGATGTCCTAGAACCAAATATTATAAGGCTACCTATAGGTTATTATAAGTTTTGTGTTCTACAACGTTGTGTTGACTACATTTAGGCATATGTGCAAGTGAAAAGAGAGCAAGTGAGTTACTGGCATAAGAATATACATATGCATATGTTTCTTTGTAAAGTGCACCTGTTCATGTATTCAGGTGAAGAAAGTATGTGCATGATGAAGAAGAATATGTACGTATTCCAGAGACTGTATACGTGTATGCAAAATATTAAGTAATTTTTAGTAATAGAACTTTGTAATTAGAAACAGATAAGAAAGGTGCTAAATTGTTTCTGGAATTGTTTGTTGCTGTGAATCCTCAGGTTCACTGAACTGAAAAGAAAAATATCATTTTGAACCAAGCAAATAAACCTGTGAATTTTTAAAATAAATCTCTGCTACTTGGTATGAATTATTCATTGCCTACAGGACTTCAGTTGATATGTTATGCATTTTTTTCCTTCTGGACATTTCCACAGGACATTATCTAAATGAAAAATTGTGGGATTTTCAAAGAAAAAAGTGAGTAAGGCATAATCTACTAAATATTTCATGAAAAAGGTTAAACATAAAGTATATTAGTTACCAGAAACCATATATTGTATTTTGAACTCTGAGTATTTTATGTGGTAAGATTCTGGTATATTTTTTAAAGTTTGTTTATTTGTTTGTTTGTTTGTTTGTTTAGAGTTAGGGAGAGGGGTAGAGAGAGAGGAGAGAATTCCAAGCAGGCTTCTGCTGTCAGTGCCAAACATGATGCAGGCTTTGATCTCAGAAACTGCAAGATCATGACCTGAGCAGAGATCAAGAGTTGGATGCTTAACCGACTGAGCCACTCAAGCACCCCTGTTTGTCCTTCTTCTTGGTAGTATGAGAATCTTATTTTCACAAAATCTGGAATATTACTGAAACCATTCAGACAGGCCTCACACATGATAAATGTCTACTTCATTGAGAAACATAGAGAAGAACTAATCACATGGTAATGTGTTCTGTTTGTGAATGGATTTTAGCACAATGTGACATAAGAAAGAGACTCCAGAGGCAGAAGCTTGCAATAGGCACAATTTTCCCTTCTTAGCTCTATGCTATCCGCTCAGGATCAGGGAGAGAGATCCAATCTCCATTGCTAAAGGATTATCTACTGCCTTTCATTAAGGAATATCTCTATACCAAGAGAGTGCCAAGGAATGGTTTGAATACTGGTGGGCTATGCAGGGCCAGAAAAGACTGACCAAAAGAGAGCATGAATGTGCATGATCACAATTGTTACTGGAAATTTGGTAAAATCAGCTTTTGTTTCCTCCTTAAAAATGTATCCAATAATACTTCTAACAACTGCAACTTAAAGTTTCTCCCCAGGTCAAATACTCAAAATTCTGAAAATATCAAAATACTGAAATAATGGGAACTTGAATACATTGTCTTCACGCACCCTACAATAATATACTACCTTCAACTGACTCATGTATTGTGCCAAAATTACTCATAAATATGGCTAGGTATGTATCTTATTTGTACTAGTTGAATTTTCACATATTAAAAAGGAAACTTTTCCCTCTGGTCCCTTAGAGATTGTTTTAGTGGATAATCTGAAGAAGTAATTATGATTATTTATCTTTATCTCTTTAATGATATAATTCCCATTTTCTATGTATACTAAGACGTATATGCATGTGTGTACGCATGAGTGTGTGTGTATATATGTATATATATATAGCCATGTATGTGTGTGAATACATGTGTATCTAAAAGAAACTGCCTATTGTAAAAAAAAAAAAAAAATTCAATGACTCCAAAGAAAAAGGCACTGAGAAGTAGCATCCTGTAAGAGCTAAGTTTGAAACATTGGAATCAAATAGGATTTGGTTGAATTCCAGCTCTGCATTTTGCTAATAATGTACCTAGAGGATGTCTCCCAGCCTGAATTCTATTTGACTCCTGTGGTAACTGGGAATAATAATGTGTGCCTCCAGGGCTGTTGTGATGACTCAATTAATTAATGTGTATAAAACTAATTTGTATTCTGTTGCTGCTCCCTTTTATCTTCAATATTTCTTTAAGTTTTTTTTCATCTACTTCTTATATCTATCCTCTGATTTCTATGAAATGAGAATTCTGTACCCAACACTGGCATAGATAGGTACCATAAATGTGTGAAAACAGCTCAGAAGGAAGCACAAAAGCTCTCTTTAATAATTACCTTCCAAAGGGCCATCATGAGACCAAGGTGTGCATAGGTAGGGGACAAACAGGGGTTTGTTGCATACATTCATATATTATTTGAACAATTTTAAAGAAATTAACATTTGGGGCAAAAATAAGATTGACTTAAAATTACTTAAGCTTTCTTTTAAACAACATGTACAGGGAAGAATGTTGATAACAGAAAAAAATTCTATACAATTTTTTTTCAAATTAGGCATAGCATTCTGTTTTGTTTCTCTGGTTTATATATATATGTATGTACACATATGTATATATACATACAGACGTATATTACAAAATACAGATGATTGAAATATCTGCTGAGGCAGTTTTCATTCTTTGATCTTTAATTGCCTGCACATGATTTTTTTGATTTGGTCATTGACCAAAATGACAGTTCTAGGGAGAGTCATCAGTAATGAGACAATGAAATTGCAAAAGAGAATAACAATGAAGTAAGAACTGGAAATGCTATTTAAATAATCAGAAATTAGTCAGTTACTGAGATGTAACCATATCACCAGGAGCTGGACTATCAGGAGAGAGGGATCTTTTACTACATTTAACTTTCTTGCCTTCCTCCCGCCCCTAGAAAAACTTCAAGCAACAGAGATCATTTTCCTTTAAACCTTCTCATAGACCACCAAGAGAGCATGCTTTCAGAGAGAATGCCAATAGAGAACTGAGGGGAAAATTACATAATTTGATGCTTGTGATAATTAAAAAAAATAACACTAATGCTTTTTGAGTACGTCCTATGTCTCAGTGTTAAATGCATTACATAGCTTTAAAAAATACCTTCAACTATACTATGAGGCTGGTACTTTTATGATCCATCATTTATGAAGGAGGAAAAAATAGCTTTAAGAAGTGTAGACATTGGCCTGAGGTTACAGGACTAGTAAGTGGCAAAGCCAAAACAAGAACTTATGACTATTGTCAAAACCTCTAGTGATACATACGTTTTGGAGATAAGATGAGAAAAAATATTTTTTTTAAATAAAAATTGATCTTGATGATTTTTAAAGTCCTAAAACTTTCTATAGAAAATTGCTTCCCAGGGGCACCTGGGTGACTCAGTCGGTTGGGCGTCCGGCTTTGGGTCAGGTCATGATCTCACGGTTCATGGGTTCGAGACCCTGCATCAGGCTCTGTGCTGACAGACCAGAGCCTGGAGCCTGCTACAGATTCTGTGTCTCCCTCTCTCTGCCTCTCCCCTGTTCATGCTCTGTCTCTCTCTGTCCCTCAAAAATAAGTAAACATTAAAAAAAATAATAAAAAATTAAAAAAAAGAAAATCACTCCCCTAAAACCACTAAGTTATTAGAAACTTTAATAAAAATAGAACATAGGAGCCACAATAGATTATATGATTAGCAAATAGAATTAGATGCTAAAATATCATACCATTTGGCATTTAGTTTATAATTGTTTAAATTCTGATCAGTAGATATTTAATCTTTTAACATATATGGCAACGGTTATATATTTTTAATATCTATTTTTAAAATCTTTGTACATCAGTATATATTTAGCTTTTTATTTGTTGGATAAATTATCAGACTGACAGCTGTCTACCTTACTTGAGTATCATCACTCTTTCAAAATTGGATCTGTGGGGAAAAAATGATACCCTTGAATAGTCAAGTATAATTAAAGTTATTATATTTTTCATGACTATCATATTTATTGCCAATGCTTTGATGCCTGTAGCGGCTGTTAAAATGTACTGATGTATTAGGCCAGAGTTAAAAACAATTGTTTCTTTTTCCATTATAATTTTAGCCTAACATTATGTTTAAATTAAGAATAAGTGTATTTCTTAGTTCTAAAATTTTAACACATTTAACACACACATAAATATTTTTAAGAGTATGTTCTATGTTAGACTAGTTTGACAGTTTTTAAATTAATAGAAACTTTTAATAAGTAAAAGTAGTTTGAGAGAAAGCAAAGAATTTAAAAGACTTTGTAGAAATCAAAGGGTCTGGCTCAGTTGGTTAAGCATGTGACTGTTGATCTCAGTTCAGGTCATGATCTCATGATTAGTGAGTTTGAGCCCTGCCTTGGACTCTGCTGACAGTGTGGAGTCTGCTTAGGACTCTCTCTCTCTCTCCCTGCCTCTCTCTCTGTCTCTCCTCTACTTGTGCTCTCTCTTCTCTCTCTCTCTCTCTCTCTCTGTCTCTCTCTCTCAGAGTAAATAAATAACAACAACAACAAAAGAAATCAAAGGGTCTACTTTGGATTATTAAAAATAAAAAAAATCTTGGCAATCTCTTATTGTTCTTTCAGACTGAGACTTTAATCTCAAATTTTAATCAAAATCTTTAAATGAAATGTTGGCAGTGCTAGCATACAGAACTGGCAGAAAGAAAAGGTAAAGCCTAAGGCATTTTTCAAACCAGATCACTAGTAGTTATGTTAGTATCTAAATCATATGAAAACATATTTTGCTATCCATGCCCCAAATACACATAGATGATATAGATGATAGATAGATAGATAGATAGATAGATAGATAGAACAATAGAAAGAAAATACTTTTCCTATAAAACTTCATATTAAGTATGTAGATAATGATTTTACATCATATCAACATAAGTAATGTGCAGGAAAATATGGTAAAAATGAACACACACAACACACACACGTTTGGGTGAGCACAGCAAAAGTCAACAGAAAAAGCTAAAAATCAAACAGTCAAGGTAGTGGGTAAAAACACTAATTTTGAGGAGAAGCACTAGGTGTCAAAACTCATTCACACTGTCAAGAACTCAGAAGTGGTAGAAAATGTGATCCTCATCCGCGGAATTTGGGACCTAGCAGGGTAAAGACAGCAATAATCACTGCACAAACTCAAAACTAAGCCCCCACCCTTTTAGAAGAGCACCGAGTAAACACGGGTAGAGGTGACTGCAAGCGTCGGGGCCAGGAAAGGATGGACACATCATGCACTTTTGTACTGGAAGGCGGGGTGGTGACAGAAGCAGATGAAGAGTGGAAGGAAAAATACCACTTGTAGCTGCAGTGACCCTTCTGTGGTGGGTGAAATGTGAGTTAACGGCTGAGGAGTCTTCTTATGGGGAGCAGTTAGCAGAGAACATGTGCAGGGGTGGACTGGGCTAAGAGAGCGATGCGTCCCCTTCCTTGTGTAACAGTAGTAGCTTAACCAGGCTGAAACCTACTATGCATGTTGAGGAATGTTGAGCTATATGGTTTAAAATGTGATTTGTAACAAATTTGTACAGAATTCTTTTCAAAGAACATTTTTTAAGTGTGTTGTTATTAAGTGCATAATTTAATGGAATGCTTTGCTGGAAGTTAGGAGCAAACTGATTTAGTAATGGTGTTGAATTAGTGGTTCTATCGTTTTTGTTCCATTTACATTAAGCCCCTAAATGCTTACGTTTACTCTCCAAATTGGCACTTTAGCAAAGCCCCAAATTAGACATTACTTAGTGTCATGGCTTGAATCTTTTACTATAACTTTTCCTCACATTTTGATATTTGCTTATTACACTCTTATCGTTTCTTCAAGACCTGGAGACATTCAAGAGATTGTATAAATTTTATCAATTTCAGATCATTAATTTTATATATAGGGCAAGTGGTTTTAAAAGAGAAAATAAGTAAACTGCCCCCAAATTATAGAGTTAATTAATAAAAGAGGCAAAGGAACAACAAACGGCTCTCTAGAGTGCCAGTTTAGCACACCCTTCCAGATGGATATTAGAAGCGAGTGAGAGAATGATGAATAAATCTGTGATTCTTGGCCTTAGACAAGCTTTAGACAAATAAATGACAACAGCAATCAGTGTGAAGCAGAAAAGAGACCCTGAGCTGGACACAGTGATGCACATCTTGTCTATTCCATGGAGCTTCCTCATCTAATGAGGTTCTTAATTCTATCTCTTTGGTAACAATGACCGAAATGGGAACCCTGGCAGTCAATTTGTTTTGTGATGAGGGTTATTAATGGCCTTCATGGCCACTTAGTTCCCAGGGCCAATGCCCCCCCTGTGAGAATAAGTCTGCACTGGGTCTTGAAACTGGGAGAATTGGTGAGGTTCATGGATTGGTGACTCTACTTATGTCTTTGAAATTGACCTTGCAGCATGTACTTTAGTTTTCAATTTGATTGACCCATGGGGTTAGATAGGGAAGATTTATTTCCTATAAGCCATTTTCTTTACTTAGATGTCCCAGCCAATTTTGGTAAGCTATCTACAAGTTCTCTGAACCTTATATTTCTTCTTATATTATACCTATATTTTTATGCCTATTTTAGGCTATTTTGATGATCAAGAAATCTAATTCACATAAAAGGATGTGTACATTAGAAAAAAAATCACTAAAATGTCTTTTGTATCTATTTGAAGTACTATATAATACTAATAATGAAAGGTCTTATATTTTTCAACATTATAAAGCATGCCAAATATTATGTTCTTACCTATGAAACATACTTCTCTAATAATTGATAAACTTATGCAAGAAGATTCCATGAGGAACAACTTAAAATATTTATTATAAGAATCTGGAACTCATTTTTAGTAACTTCCAAAGCTCATTTTAAGTGGACTCTAATTAAATTTACACTATCTTAATCCACATCTCCAGAGTGACACTTTGCTAGGCACCATGATTATTATATGGTGGGGAGTGTGGTGAACTTTCTGAAGCATTTGGAAGCATAAACACAAGTGTATAATAGCTTTGCCCAAAGCACCTTCAATATGGTTAAAAGATCAAGCAAGGGAGATGTACTTTAAAAAAGAATAATTCAATAAACTGTGGCATTTGAGATATGCTGTGAAGAACAGACTTTTAAAGAAAGCTAGGAATTCAGCAAGATTAGAAATAAAGATACTTGGGGTGCCTTGGTGGCTCAGTTGGTTAAGTGTCTGACTTCCACTCAGGTCATGATCTGGTGGTCTGTGAGTTTGAGCCCCGTGTCAGGCTCTGTGCTGATACCTCAGAGCCTGGAGCCTGCTTCAGACTGTCTCCCTCTGTCTCTGCCCTTCTCCCCTTCTCCAAAATAAATAAAACATTAAAAAAATACAGCTACTTTTTAAAAAGTTTTTAAAATATATTTTGAGAGAGATAGTGTACAAGTGGGGAGAGAGAGGGAAAGAGAGAGAATCCCAAGCAGGCTTCCCACCACCAGTGCAGAGCCTGATGTGTGGCTTGAAGCCATTAACCATGAGATTATGACCTGAGCTGAAGTTGGATGCTTAACCCACTGACCTACCCAGGAGCCCCCAAATAGAACTATTTTTTTAATGCAGCTGAGTAACCAAACACATTTCTCTACCTTAAATTTTCCCTACAGTAAATTCCCATTCAGCCTGTTCAAAAAAATGCTTCTGTAATACATCTCTTCTTTTTCCTCACTCATACATTGCTTCTCAGCAGAGCCAGCAGCTTGTATCTGCATTCCTTAAATATAAACTCTTCAGTATCAAATATTGCCCACCATAGTAGCATTAAGGACAGATTGAAGGAAAAGGATGTTATGCCTTTAAATACATTTTTGCGCTTAAATTGAAGTTTCCTCTAACAGATCAATGGGATAGCATTTGTTGCAAAACTTCTTTTCTATACTCAGTCATAGAAGGTTTGAAGATAAAATATTATTTAATAGGTGCTGGTTTTGAACAGTTGTAATTGACATAAAACAGCAACACTAACCTATATATTGTCTTATTTTGTTATAAGAGTTCAGTATTTCTGCATACTGTATTTGATTTGGGTAATAATGTGATACATTATTTAGATGATATAATAACCCAAAGTATGGCATAGAGATAATTCTTTTAGAGTATTTGAAACGGTTATTCTATAAACATATTTCTTTGTCAGCTAGCTATATCTTTCTTCAGTAGTGGCATGTAACATGAGTAGGTGGTGATGCCCAAAATGAGTAACCTTTCTTTGGCAGAAGAAATTATGGTCATATTCTGTCTCTTTGAAATGATTACACCATCTCTTTAGTAAACTCATCTTAGTGAATAAAATTGAAGTATTTGGTAGCTATATTTTGATTGGCTCACCACAAAGCACTAGTCTACTAAGTAAAATCTTTGTTTGTGTAAGTGGTTGATAAATCGTCCGTGGGAGGTATAGTTGTAAACTCCTGCAACACTAGAAAGGAATCAAGAGACTTACCCCCCACCACACACACACACACCCAGTATCCAGTATCATCTACGGGAGCTTAACTTCTACCTATATTGCCATAAAACAACAACAACAATAAAAACCCAAAAAACAAAAAAGAAAAAGAAATTCAGAAAGGACTTGAAAACAAAGAGACCTTAATCTTCTAGTTGTGTTATAAGTACAGTAAACATGTCAATCAAAGGGAGAAAACTCATGTAGAATATGCCTTTATTCTATAGAATACTAATCATCCAGATAATAAGGGTAGTCTTTCTTTTTACAGTTGTTACTAGCAGAAAGATAGCAGTTCTTTCTAACGGTTTTGATTTTCTTTTAAAGCATGCATAATTTCTTGCCAGTGTGCCAAAAGCCCAGAAGCAAGATGTCTGGCCAAGGTTAATAGCTAGTTTACAACCTCTGGGAGGATATTTCATGTAGGCTTTACAACCACTGGCATTTTCTATAACCTCATCTGCTGGAAACACTATCAAAGACCAACTATCAGAAAGTGTAATTTATTTCAATCTGCCTACCAGGTGCCAGGTACTTCTAGTAAAGCAGGGAGAAGTACAGGTATACAGGAAAGATAAAACAAGAAAGCAGCTGGAGGCAGATAGAGAAGTAGGGTGAGCTCCACGATGTTAGGAAACATAGTTGGGAAGAAAAAGAATACAAATTTATATCTTAGGGGCAAAACTGGACCTAGAAGTCCAAAGTGTTTTATAACTGCTGTTCATATGTAAATGGAGCCTTCGCTGGGCTTGAAATTTATGTAGGATTGCCTCAAAACTCCAAATCTAAATGACTAGAGAAATCCAATCTTCTCCAAATTGTCTATTCATGGGGTTTAAGTTCTGGTGCCCACTAGTATTGTCTCACTTTTATTCTGTATTTTCTAGGAAGGAAGGTAAGAAAGCAGAAGGAAGGTAAGAAGAAAAGGGGTGTGGAGGAGGAAGGAAGGGAGGGAGGGAGGAAGGAAGGGAGGAGTCTAGAAGTCAAGAAGTCCAAAGACCCTAGAGAATGATTAGAGAGGAGCAGTAATCTACAGTTCATTCAGGAAGGAACTCTGATATTATGATATGTGGTCCTCGATCTGAGGGAAATAGAGTGAATTGTGTGTCTGCTGGGGGAAGAGCATCATAATAAAGGTGGAAATGGAGAGGCTCTGAGGCACAGGGCATATGTTCTTGTGCTCTATTCTTAGTGTGTTAGAGGATTATATGTGGCTTATGAGAAAAAGGATAATTTTGGTCTAAGCGAAGAGCAGAATGAAGTTGTTTTTTATTGAGATAGGTAAAGTCAAGAGAGACCCTATTTTATGAGGGAGGGGGCATCAAGCCAATAAATTGATTTTATGTATCTCACATTTGAAATTTTAAAGACTGCTTGGTATTCAGTGGTATTGTAAGAACTTTATGTCTTGAGTTATATGTAGAAGTCCAGGCTATTGATTTAATTTTAGTCTTCAGAAATATATGGAATCATGGTCATAAAAGATGGTATTTAGGATTAATTTACTAGAGTAGAGATCAAAGACTGGACCTTGGTCTTCCCTGATATATAAAGTTGAGGAAATTGAGGCCAATAATATAAGAGGAGCATTCAGAGAGAGATATTCTAGAGGAGATATGAAGAAAGTGCTAAACAAAGTGTCGTAAACTGTTAAATGCTGTTTGATACATAGAGTAGGGAGACTAAAAATTTCACTGGATTTGGCAGTAGACAGATGGATGACCCCGGAGAAGTATCAGTGGAGGTGAAGTCTTATTACCTTTGGTTAGAGAATGAAAGTAGGTAAAATGAAGACAGGAAACCATAACAACTCCTAAAAGACCTTTTGTTATAAATGGAAAAATGAAATTAGAAATGCCTGGAGAAGTCATCTCTGGTAATGGGTGGATATTTGAGATGCAGATAACAGCATACTTGAATAATGACAGAAATGATACAGCTAATGGCCAAGAAAAAAAAAGTGCAGGATCGTGTCAAAAGGCAAGGCAAATGCGACAAAACTGAATATAGTACTCTTGGACCCCTGGAAGTTAGCGGTCATGAAAAATTTAGATCAATCAGCAGGGCTATGTTAATTTTTTTTTCAACTGTGGTAGAATTTCTACTTTACAGACAACATAGGAGAAGAGTTGTATTGAATCATGTAATTTGAAATAGGGTTGCCTGCTGTCCTATTTATAGACATGGAAAAATGGTCCCAGTGGAAAAAGAAAGTGTCAAATAAAAACTAGACTTTCTTTGTTTACTGAAATTTTCTGAAGATTGGAAAATAGCAAGAATTCTCAAGGACAAACTTGGAAAGATGCTGTTATAACAAAGAAGAAATGCTCTACCTACAGACAGATTTATTCTTCATGTTATATAACCTTTTCCCTCTACCCGTCTTTGGAAGTTGTTTTGTGTTGGAGAGAGGATGATATTGACAACAAAATGGGAGCATTTGGCTAATTAATTTTTAATAAAATCTGCTCACTTTGAGTAAAGCTTGAATCAAGAGATTGTTTGACCCCCCTAGTAAAATTATGTATATAAAGTCTCCTAAGATTTTGCTGGCAAAGCTACCAGTCCCCATGATCTTGGAAGTTATGACTATGGAAACAATTATTTCAAACATTTCAGAATTTGTTGACTTAAGTAGATTTTTATGTTTACAAACACTCTTGCTTGGGTATGAATCATTTACCCTGTTTCGTTTGTTTGTTTGTTTTTGTTTTCGACAGAGAGAGCAAGATGGGGAGGGCCAGAGGGAGAGGGAGAATGTCAAGTAGGCCCCAGGTCCAGCACAGAGCCTGACTTGGGGCTTGATCTCACAACCGTGAGATCATGACCTGAGCTGAAATCGAGTAAGAAGCTTAACTGACTGAGCCTCCCAGGTGCCTCGGAATCATTCATCCTTAAACATTATATTTTCCACTCTGAAGTTTCAAGCTCATATATCCATGAATATTCTAATGCATTTCCCATTTTAAAAGAGAGGAAAATCCCAGTGACTAAGCATGTCTAACACGACAAATCTAGAATTAATATTCCTTCTCTTTTCTTCCTTGTGTTCATGGCAGACAGAACTAACACTCATATATGCAGAAAGAATGACATGAGGCCAAATGATTCACTGCTTTCCTTCAGTTCAAATCCCCTAAAATACCATTTTCTATCACTTCCTACTCTTCATCACTACCTACCCTCTCCAGAATGCTTGGCCATCTGGAATTTCCAGCTCATCGAGAACACAACAGCCTGTTATCTTCAGGATGATACTTTCTGAGGGAGTGTTTTCTTTTATAATTCATTCGTCAGTTGCATTTTCTTCATATCCACATATTTAAAATATTACAGATATTTGGCTTTCATAATTTATGGAATCATTTAATTACAAATCTTGGGATAATTTAAATTTGGAATAAAAATAAAAATCCCAGTTTCTTTTCTGTTTTTGGAAAAATATGAGGATTTAAAGGAGAAAATGTCTATTTGCAAACAAAATTTAACCCTTTTGAATCGGGTTGCTGAACGCAGTTAACAAGTTGGACATGAATGTTAGTTTGGAAAAGAATGGGATATATCATTGACCCTTCTTTAAATTCTTGCTTCTCCTCCTTGTCATCTATTCATTGGGGTTTTGATATTTCATGTGATACCACTCATCACTATTATTCCTGGACAATGCTTGCATTTTAAAGTTTTGAATAGGTAATAAACATTCACAAATTTCAAATATCAAAAGCTACGTAAGGGTGCACAGTGAAAAGGTTCTCTTCCACTATGGACTGAAAGTTTGTGTCTCCCAGAATTCATATGTTGAGATTCTAATCCTCAATATGGTGTTGTTGGGAAGTGGAGCCTTTGGGAGATGATTAAGTCTAGATGAGGTAATGGAGGTATAGCTCTCATGATGGGATTGTTGCCTTTATAAGGGGAAAAAGAAATCAGAACTATTCAGAATTGTGGGAAATTAGTGGCTGGTTTTTAAACCACCAGTCTGTGATATATTGCTGTAACAACCCAAATTAACTATAACACGTTTCTACCCCTGATCCCAATCAACTTGGTTAGCATCTCCACTCAACAGGTAACAAGTATTATTTACTTTTTTTTTTCTGTTAGTAATTATCTTTTTTCTCTGTATACATGTATGTATGAGCCAGTACAGATTATATATTATTTCCCCTCCATTTTATGTAAATAGTAGCATACTACACTCATTTTTCTGTTTTTCTTTTTTCCTCAATTACATATTAGGACATCTTTTCCTATTAAGAAAGTGAGAATTTTCTACTCCTTTATTTGTGGCTGATTAGTATCTCCTTGCAGGAAATCTGATATATTACTTAAGGAGCATTAACCTTTTACTATTAGAAATAATGCTACAATAAGAAAACTTGTACATAAGCTATTTTGCATATGCTAGGGTATATGAACAAGACCTCAAGAATTCTAAAAGAATTGCTTTTATAAAGATGCATTTATATTCATTTTCCTGAAAACCGAAAAGTTGCCTTCCACAGTTGTACCTCTTTATCCTTCCATGATAATGCATAAGAATGCCAGTCCCAATTCCCACAGTAACCTCAGTCTTTAAAGACTTTTCTGTTGCATAGCTGGAGTTACACAGTAAACAGTCATTCACAGAGGATACAATATGAATCAATTATCTTGCAAGAGGATGGTCCATTGACTCTGCACATTATTTTATTATATTGTGTATATTATTAAGCTTTTAGATTTTTGTGGGTCTGATGGGTTAAAATGAAATAATATTAGAATTTTAATTTTTATTTTTCTTACAGATGAGATTTTACAACTTTCCTATGCTTATGGACACATTTCCTTTCCTATGACTGGCCTATTACTTTTGCTGATGATTTTTTTATTGGCTTTCTTACCTCCATGTACGTTTTCTTTACATTTTTTGAAGTACTTGAGTGTGATATGAGTCGTGATATTTTCCCAGTTGGTTTTTGTGTTTTCAGAGTGTTTTTTCTTTTGTTATATGGTAGCTTTTCACGTCATTAAATTTATCAATCTTTTTTTGTGAAATGAAGAAGAGCCTTCCATTCTCCAAGTTTATGAAAGGAATCTCTCACCTGCCTTCCCTATTTTATGATTTCTTATGTTTAAATCATTACTATGTTTGGAATTCATCTTTGTGCAAGTGAACCCAGAGTGTTTCTTTTTTCTTTTTTGTCCCTAGAGCTCAACACTGTTGTTTCAAATACATTAGTTGAATGTGCATCTGTCCACTTCAATATATTTTTTTTAACGTTTTATGTATTCCTGAGAGAGAAAGAGAGACAGTGTGAGCAAGGAAGGGTCAGAGAGAGAGGGTGATACAGAATCTGAAGCAGGCTCCAGGCTCTGAGCTAGCTGTCAGCCCAGAGCCCGACGCAGGGGTTGAACTCATGAACTGTAAGATCATGACCTGTGCCGAAGCCAGACCCTTAACCGACTGAGCCACCCAGGCATCTCATACATCTGTCCACTTCAGATTCCTTTAAAATTTTGTATTAGAATCATTGCCTGAGTCCTTTATTCTATTGCATTGATCTGTCTCTACAAAGTTTTCATGGCTTAAGTTTATATGCTGTTTTTTTCTTTTTTCTTTTTTTTTTTACAAATAGTTTATTGTCAAATTAGTTTCCACATAACACCTAGTGCTCATCCCCACGAGTGCCCTCCTCCATGCCC
>NW_024081223.1:925400-999718 GCF_003009895.1 Hyaena hyaena | reverse complement strand
GGCTTTCTCAGTGGAATCTGCGTCCTTTCTCTCCCAATCTCTTGGATTTGGTACGGTTTCTTATGGCTTCAGATCTTTTCCGTGTGATGCCTGGGCGCAAGTGCAGGTACGGAGCTCCCTACTTCTCTGCCATCTTGCCGAGAAAGCTCTTATATGCTGTTTTTAATATGTTAGGAAAAGATCCTCTTCTTCCTTTTCTTTTCCAGAATTTAACTAAAAAAAACTTCATATGAATTTGGTATTAATGTGTACAGTTAGTAAGCAGTATATTAATTGAGACCATTCTAATTATGGATGGTCAACTGCCAGGAGCTGCACCGGCCTCTCTGGATGGCAGTCACAGCAAGGAAGTGACAATGTTTGCAACTCCTGCCATGAGAAATGAAAACTAGTATCTCCTTCTGCTACTACTGGCTCATGTTGGATATAAGCCTGCTGGTATTGACCAGGCCTCATAATATTCCATATCAGAATACAGATACCTCATAAGGAAAAGCATATTCCTGCCTTTACAAAAGAGATTTTAGATGAAAGCTCTATGGGTGATTGTCAAAAGGCTCTTCCTATGGGCCTTGCATATCTGAGACTTGGGTTAAGAACACAAGATTTACAATTGAGCCTGGCCCTGAGTCCAAGGGCCTATTTTGGGGTTAAGAGCAAAACATAGTTACTACATATATCTTTGCTAATTGGTGAAACATAACAGTCCCTTCCTCAAGACCTACTTTCCACAAATACCCTCTCTTACACTGGCATCTGGGATGAGGATAGATAAGAGTAGCTAAAACATAACCCAGGGGCAAAAGACTGACCCATTCAGGGGCCCCATGTTAGTCTCTACAAACAAACCAATTCAGAAACATTCATCCTCTTGAGAGCCAGACAAAATACTCCTAACTTATCTATATATAATTTGACCTATATGTTATCCTGTTTTTTACTAAGAACATTCTGTTATTTCCTTGGTTGGAATAATTCTACTATTGATATCACAAAAGGCCTCCCATTATAAGAAATTCCTTTCTATGACTACATCTTCTTGCTGAACCTTTAAATAAAGATACAAAAACCGACATGACAGAGATGCCTGCCTGGTGATCAGAAGGAATCTCCGGGGCTCTCTCACTTTCTCTCTGTCTCACCGACATCTTCCATCCTCAGGGGCCCCTGGACCTGCCAGAGCCAGCTCCGCCTCTGGCATAGTGGCGCCTGAACAGGGACGCCATCCATTCTAGTTATGGATGGTCAACCTTATGGAAGGTTGTTGGTTTTTTTTCCCATTATTTCCATTTGTTTCATTTTTTACATACCTTCAAGATAGTTTTAAAGTTTTATATGACTCTGAATGGTTCTCATTATATATTCCTAGGAATTTTATCTTTGCTGACTCTTTTCCACTGTATATTCTATAGGCTTTATGTTTGAATCTTACTTATTTTTGAGTTAATATTCTACTCTATTATATCCTGAATGACTATATTTTAGATATTTTCATAGTGGTTTTCTTGTCTTTACCAATTTATAGCCATGTAATTGGCAAATAGTGTTATCTCATTCATTCATGTTCTTATTTCTTTTCCTTGTCTAATTAGATCGGCTAATTGTATTATATCTGATAATTAGTAATAATAGCATTAATACCTTAGTACATACATTAGTACAATAACAAATAATAGAAGAAATTGGTGTTAATTTCTTGTTTCTGACTGTAGAAAAAATGCTTCAAATGTTTATTGTTTATTATTCAGTATAATATTAGTCTTAGTAAGAATAGCTTTTAATCACATTGAAAGAGTTTCTGTCATCCTTTAAAATTGCATATTGTAAAATCAAGAGTGAATGACAATTTTTTCAATTCTCAGAATCTATAAGAATTATATTTTTCTAACTTATTAATACATATTTTTAGTGTTCTGCTTACTTATAATCCCACTCGTTTACCTTTCAGTAGGAACAAAATAATTTGAAAAATCTCCTTTGTTTACATATATTCTTATTTTAAAATCTCTTTAGTTTTGCTTCTCCTTTGAGCAAACTAAAGTAACAGCATGGTCAGAGAGTCATGCCATAACAGGAATTAAATATGAATTCTTCTGAATATATATATTATTTTATTTATTTGTTTCTTTGTTTTCTTACCTTACTTCAAGATCTGGTAAGTATGAACTGAATATTATTTTGTTTTTCTACCTTCTACCTCTACACTCATCCCTCTTTTCCAATAACTTAGATGTTTCACAAACTCTTAGTAAATATCCACTCACTAAAATTGGATTAAATAAACCTTACCTGTAGATGTTTGCCATTAGTAGTGATTCCTTTTTGCTTGTTTCTTTGTCAAGTTTGGCAGGAAATAGATATCACATTCAAATGTAAATACTTTGAGAATCATTTAATTAGAAAGCCACATATAAAGGTATAAGTATGGCATAAAGAAATCACAGAGGATATTACATACTTATGGCGTTGGGAACAGCAAATCAATTACCATTGTAAGTGCACATGACAAGAGCAAAGAGTTGTCATCATATTTAAAAGACAGAAATCCCAGAGAAAGGCCCAGATGAAATGTGTGATGAGCACAGCTTGCCTGTGCATGATAGGAGCTGGAGGAATAAATGCCCTGAATCACTCTTTGACTTTAGTCTCCTGCTGGGCTTCATTGGCTCAACCCACCTGCCAGTGTCAGAGAAGTCAAGGGAGTCCCCTTTTTTGTTCACAGATTGGTCTCTAAGACAAAGAAGACAATGGAGAACAGTTGAAAACAGATGTGGAGAGGTATACACAGCATATCCTGCACATCCTATGTTCCTTAAGTCTGTTTTCACATTAGGTAAATACTCTTGGAATTATAAAGTGAATAACTTAAATATGAGAGGAAAAAAAAACATGTTACAATTTTCAAATATGGAATAAAATTTTTTTTCTTTGGGAAGACAAAACCAGAAAATTCTTGCAGTGCCTTGAGTTATATGTAATCTTATTTAATATTTGCAAAGGAGTGGTTGGCAAAAAAAAAATGCTACTTTCACGAATTTTTCTTTTACTTTTCTTCAAATGTAAAAGTTGCTTTATAACTCCTTCATATTTTAGAAAAGGTCTATGAATTACTTATGATAATGTGGTTTAAGGTGTTTGCGTAAGTGTAAATGAAATATTCAGAAGTTGGCTACTGTTAAAGGTTTCATTGCAGAGTTTATTTTCTTAAAGTTTCTATTTTTCTTTTGAAATCGCTGGTTCACATCAGACCTGTATTAGTTTAAAACATAGAGACACAGTTAGAAAAATTAAACTCTTTAGGCCATTTCCAACACTATTTCCACACACATAATGCAGCCAGAATGTGTAATTGAAAATAAACTCAGCAAAATGTTGTCCTCAGCATTTTTTCCATATCTGGTACAAAAAATAATTCCTCCAATTGCTAACAAAAAATAACAAGCCTTAAGAAGAAATAGAGCAATAAGCTAATGATATATTTGGTTACCCTTTTGGATATTGTGATATACAAAAAGAATTCAAATTTTTCCTTTGAAGTTTGTTTCTACTCCCCCCAAAATGTTATGTAAATTAAACCAGTTTTAAATGTCAACTTTGTACTCTTTTACAGTATTCAAATGTGTTTCCTGGGGAGGGAAAAACAGAAATCTCTTCACTGTAAAATATTCAAATTTTTCAAGCATGGAAAATATAAACTTGAAAAATATTTTGTAATTATTTGTAAAATTACATGGCGTTGGGGAGGGAGGTTGTTCTAGAGAGAAACAGAACCATACAGTTAAAGTTCTTTTGCCACTCAGAGTTCACTCTTGGAAGCAAGAAATATTTACTCAGTTCATTGGTTGCCGTTCTCCAACAGCATGCTTGACTTGGATGTATTATGTGAGTCCGTTTGGACATGTCAGTGGGATCACCAAAACTTTTCAAGACTGAGTTTCAAAAAGGTAAAATCATAAGTTTTCTTCAAATATAAAACAACCCATGAAAGGTTTTGTTTAACTCATTAATTAATGAGGAAATCAGTCAGCTGTCAAAACCAGTTCCACTGAGAATTTGAGTTATATGGAGTTTATATTATCTACCAGACAAATTTCATTTGCAATGCCAAGAATAGGGATGATTTGACTTGTTGTGGACAGGTAACAGTTACATTGTAATCAGTTTTCTACAACTCGAAATCTGTCTCTACAAAATCATTAAATAGTATGGCCATGCAAAGGCATTCAAAAGTGTACAGCACTGGAGTATCAGCTAATTCTCTGAGGGCCCATTAGACACTGACAATATGCTGCTGACATATTATCTAGTAACTTTTGTAAAAATACGTTTCCAAGTCTTGGGTAATTTTTCCTGAAAAGGCATTATGATGAGGTCATCTAAGAGAGACTCAGTTGCCAAGTCAAATTAATATTCTTTAGAGTAAAAATGATTTTCTTCTCATATACTGGTATACTTAAACTGTTCCAGAGGATTCTGTAACTTTACACTTCCAAAACCATTGACTCTGTCTCTCAATGATTTTTATCAACATTGATCTTGAATATATTGAATACAAGTGGAAAGTTCTATATTCGAAATATTTATTTGAGATAGTATTGGCTGGCAGTAACCAAAAGAAATGGGGATATCTCACATCAGAGCGTGGTCTGGAGTTCTGTGGCTCAGAGTCTAGATGCCTATTCAATATTCTTTCTCTTTTTTTTTAACAAGGCAACTGCTATATTTGTCCAAGTGGAATCTTCAGAGCTAATTAACTACCTGCCTCCCCCTTTTTCAACTGTTTGCAGATCAGGATGATCGAAGCAATGGAAATAGAAAAAATTGCCTGGGGTGTCAAAAGAATTTCATAAACTTTGTGCTGATAAGCTGGGAAACATTTTTGCTAGTAAATATTCTTCCTTCTCCCTGCTCTGTGTGTAGACATGATGGTTGGATCAGAAACATGGAGTTTGGGACATCAGTAATAATGATGGGGCAGCCATCCTGTTTTTGTTTATTTTTATTTTTTAAATGTTTTATTTACTTTTGAAACACACACACACACACACACACACACACACAGTGTAAGAAGGGGAGGGGCAGAGGAGGGAAACACAGAATCTAAACAGACTCCTAGCTTTGTGGGTCAGCACAGAACCCGATGTGGGGCTCAAACTCATGTGCCTTGAGATCATGACCTCAGCTGAAGTCAGATGCTTAACCGACTGAGCCACCTAGGTGCCCCATCGCCATAACATTTTTAGGATGTCCACTTCTGAATTTCATGATAGAAAAATAAATCTTTGTATTATGTAAGGCAATGATATTTTGGCCTTGTGTTAGTATCAGTTAATGCAGTTAGTAACTGATTTAGGCCCCATTTTTATAAGATACTCTAGGTCATCCATGCTGAGTCACTGTATAATCACATATCAACCACTTTTTAGAATAGAAATTCTGCCTTATTCTAACTTGAAGAATATTGGGTGTAAAAACTAAACAGATGGGTAGGGTAAATGACAGATATTTGGAACTGATGAGGAATATAACTTGGCTATGGTACATTTGTAAATAAGTCTTTTTTACCCTATAACAAACATGTTGGCCTGTTTTCCTTTTGTTACTGATTCAGCCCTTGGTGTAGAGTAAAATTCTATGTTCTACTGAGACACCATAGAAATTTCTTTCTATTATCCTCTTTTTTAAACCTTTAATGGTAGAAAATGTCAAACAGAGAAAACAGTATTAAAGAACCATCATATCAATGCAATTAGCCCATCTCAACAAGAATAATATTGTTTTATCAACACCTCTTTCCTCTTCATCCCTTCCCGGTGTCGTTTTGAAGCAAATTCCAGACATAATTTTATTTTAACCACACATATTTTATTTAGCATGTGTCTCCAAAACACAGAAAATTCTCTCTGTTTCTAAGTTGGCCATCATTTCATGTTCCCATCCCAGGTTACATCCTAGTTGTTTTGGAAACTAGGTTACTTTTCTACAGTTTTCCATACTCTTGATATCTCTGAGTCCACTTGGTGTGACTTCAAATGCTCTTTTTCTAACAGGCCTTTCTTGTAAATTGAACATCACATGTTTTGAGCAGATTTAGGGTTGATTTTTTGCAAGACTACAGCATAGATGATACTTTAAATTCTATTAAAAAGTACAAATATCTGCTTACCTCTTTTTCTATAGTATTAGCCCCTGATGAGCACTACATCACTTGACTTGTTATTTCATTAGGAGTAGAAAAATAGTGACATTCTGATTTTATCCATTCTTATTTGTGGGCTAGAATACATATATAAAGAATATATCCCCTCATCAACATTTGGTAAGTTTGAGTTACTATTTATAAAGGAAAGGCAGAATAAATACTCAATTATTTCTTCCTATTTATTAGTTTTCAAAATAATGACTGGACTACCTAGAAAAAGGATCAGCAAACTTATCTTGCAAGGGCCGCATAGTAAATATTTTAGGCTTCATATCTGTATGCTGTCTGTCACGACTACTCAATCCTCTGTTATAATGAGAATGCAACCATAGACAGTTTGTAAACAAATGGGTGTGTTGTGTTTCAAAAACATTTTACATACAAAATTAGACTCTGAAATAGTTTAGATCCAGGGATCATACTTTCCAACTTTTGACTTCTCTGAAAATGGCCAATAGGTTTTTGGTTTCTTATAGCCTTGGCTTAGTATGGTAACAGCTCATAGATTTAAACTGTTTTATTCCATTGCACTTATTACTTTTTTAAAGGGTTTTTTATGAGTAGTTTTATATTCAGAGCAAAATTAGGAGGAAGGTACAGATAGTTCCCTTATATCCTTTGCCACTACACATGCACAGCCACACCCATTATCAACATCCCCACAATAATAGTACATTTGTTACGATGGATGAATCTATGTTGATACAGGATATTATCATCTAGAGTCTGTATTTACAGTAGAGTTCACTCCTGGCGGTATGCGTTGTAGGCATTTGGCCAAATTTATAATGACATGTATTCACCACCATACTGTCATAGATTTACTGCCCTAAATATCCCTTGTTCCTCCTATTTGGCTTTTAAATTATAAATCTGTGCCTTCTTTGGCCAATGGGAAGCTCTTCAGTTAGCTACTAAGTCTTTTTTGAAACATCCTCCATGGTCTTTTGTAGCTTGTCTGATGTCTCTAGACATCACCTAGAATCAGGTATTTCTTGTAGTATCTCTGGTTTCTTTTTGTGGAAAATGATATTTAGAAACCACCATCTGAGCACAAAGAATGCTTGTTACTATTGAATAGTCTTTATTTCTAGACCTTTTCAGTGAACAAATTAAGACATCTGTATTTGTTTTTAAAGATAAAACCATCATAAGTTCAAGTATGCACCTGTACCTGTATTTCCCATTCAAATTCAGTCCTACAAGGTTATTACATAACCTCAGATATCTTACACCTGTTTCCTTTTTTGCTCCACCACAAAAACACCAGTTGCCTGACATAATAATGTTACCATCAACAATATTATCATAGAAACCAATTCAAAGTTCTTTTCGCACTTCTTTAGTGCCTTACAGGCTACTATGTTTTACATCCTTTAGTCTTACTCTGGTGTAAACTTACAGTGACTGAAATTGTTAGCTATTCCATAAATATCCTATCCTTTCTTTTAATTAACAGAACTTCAGTTTTGTTCAGTATCCACATGCCATATTTCTGAGTATAATGAAGCCCCAAATAAAATTCAATTTCTGTTTGAAAGAATATGGTAATCGGTATTGGGTAGTTAATAACTAGATTCAGCCACACTTACTATGAACTCCGCTTGGTTCCCCAGCTAGCCATTAGTTCACATCATTAATGACTGACCTTTTGGCTTCCCATTAAACCAATTAATTTTGTGGCACCTAGGTGGTTCATTCAGTTAACTGTCTAACTTGTGATTTCAGCTTAGGTCATGAACTCATGGTTTGTGGGTTCAAGCCACAAATCTGGAGGTGTGTTGACAGAATGGATCCTGCTTGGGATTCTCTGCCCCCTCTATCTCTCTGACCCTTCCCCATTTGCTTGTGCTTTCTTTCTCAAAATAAATAAATAAACATTAAAAATGTTATTCATACTTTTATTCTTCCCTTTTAGCTTTAATGAATAGGTTGTTATTTCATAGACCACAAACCTCTTATCTACCTCTTCCTCTGCCAACACTCATATGCATCTATACATAAAATCTGCTGTTAATCATTATTACCTTGAAATATCCAAAAACAGTATCTCCATCATAATTTTTGTCTACAGTACAAATGAAACAAATGAGTACACTTCTAAAAGTTTCTTTCATTATGCATTCTTTCAGAGATAAATATTTCCACTTTTATCCATATTATCTAAATTGCATCTTCTTTTACATAACTATTACAAATTAAAGAAAAACAATTAACAAGAGGAGCTGTGGAGCAAATACTTGGTTAAAAACCACGAAGCATGGATTCAACATAATTGCTTTCTCAAAAGGCTTGGAATGAAATATTGGAAATGGACAAGATTTAAAGCTTGTTCTATATGCAACCATTTACATTTAAAAGAAAAACATTCCTTCATTATAGGAACTCATAACGCATAGCTTTCTAAAGTGTAGCTGTAAAGCTAGACCTCTGTGTTTAAAATTACATCTATCTCTTTCTAGATGTGTTAGTTTGGATGAATTATAGCTTTAAAGGTGGTATAATAATTTTATGTATCCATAGAGCTGTTAAGATTAAATACATATATTATATATAAAATACACACATATGCATGTAAATGTTTATGATATTTATATATAATATGACTCTCATATACAATACATTTTCTTAAATGGTTATTAACACACAAATTCACTAATATTTACTGAGTATTTTAAATGGCCAGATGTTTTTTTCTTGTTCTTTCATTGGAAAGAACAACTGACATATTAGAAATACTCAATAAATATTAGCAAATATTGTGTTTTATTAACAATTTAAGAATATGATATATATCGGGGCGCCAGGGTGGCTTAGTCGGTTGGGCGTCCGACTTTCGCTTAGGTCATGATCTCGCGGTTCGTGGGTTCGAGCCCCGCGTCGGGCTCTGTGCTGACTGCCAGCTTGGAGCCTGGAGCCTATTTCAGAGTCTGTATCTCCCTCTCTCTCTGGCCCTCCCCTGCTCACGCTGTCTCTCTCTCTCTCTCCTAGAAATAAATAAAAATATTTAAAAAAAAAAGAATATGATATATATCAATTATAGATTAATATGAGTCTTTCATAATTATAAAACTAATGAAATAAAGCAAAAATTTCCTTCTACCTATGAGACTAGATTTTAAATATGTCAGATTCTTCAATTACCACTAATTACTAATAATGTCTTCTTAGATATATGAATTATTTATTGTCAAGAATGCATAGACTTTTAGTCAGGCATCTAACTAACATAAAATATTTTGCACAAGTTAAATATATAAATTACATTTTAAGGAAGTACTTTTTTGCACAAACAATAAACTTATAGTAATATTCTTTGTCACATGTAAGTAATACATAATTTATTAGAATCTGAGAAAATGTTTTTTGATCATATTGCAGAAGTAATATCATCAACACAGACTCTAATAGACCTTTTTCTCAATTTTTTTTTTTAAACAGAGGGTGCATGAGCAGGAGAGAGGGGCAGAAGAAAAGAGAGAGAATATTAAGCAGGTTCCATGTTCAGTTTGGTGTACACATGGGGTTTGTCATGGAGCTTGATCCCATCGTCCTGGGATCATGACCTACAAGAGTTGGATGCTCAACCAACTGAACCATCTCGGCACTTGAGAACCACCCTTCTTTTCTTAAAGTAAGCTCTATACCCAAGGTGAAGCTCTAGTGCAAGATGAGTTGCATACTTGGCTGACTGAGCCAGCCAGTCACCTCTCTAATGGCCCTTTTATCTGATCTCTTTTGTACTGTACCAGGTATAATAAGCTAGATTTCATTTGTTCTCTGATATCTTAGAAATTATCAATTTTTTATGTATTGTGGAAACATAACACATATCGTATATTACAAGTACCCCACTCCACCACTACCAACACCACCAATCCCAGCCTATGACAGCTAGCTTAGCAACAAGTTTTTGAACCATATTCTACAAACCTGACTGAAGATATCCACATTAGAAATAGAAGTTTGACCACCATAGAATTATCATATTGCTCTTCTAAAATTTAGATTGGGATCAGGAAAAACTGAGCTAATTAACCAAATAAAAATTTCAAATAGACTCTGCGCTAGGTATTGATGAGTAATGTAAGGATGTGCAGGGAGAAGACATGACTGTTTGCTAGCACTTTTTGCATTCTTACTATATACCTGTAGCATATTTTGTTGGTTGAGTTAATCAGCACTCAGTCTGAACACCATTTACTCGTTTGTCTTTCTCTCTCATAGAAGCTATGACTCTCACATATTAATTACCTAGCCTTTCTATAGCTAGGCTACACATTTAAATTTGTTCTTACTGATGAAATACAAACGTTAGTCCCTTATAGATTTCCTTTTGTTGCTTGGCTACCTCTCTTCTTTCAGTGTATAAAGCGAGATGTGAAGACATACTTATTGATGGGCAGTGTTCATCTTACAATAACAATAACAGAAGTCACACACGAAGAATGGTGGAACAAAAAAGTTAAAAGGAGAATGGTGCTTTGATAGCATCATTTTCTGCCTCTAATTATTGAGCAAAATAAATCAATCAGGTTTTCTATTACCTCCAGTTTTAATTTATATTGACCTAAATGCTTTACCCATGTGAGTTTCAAGAACTTATTGAATCCCCTCCAATAGTATTACTTGATTGAAATTGTTTACTCCATTTCATAGATAAAGAACTTAAGACAATAAAGTGCCTGGATGGCTCATGCTCATTTGGTTAAGTGTCCGACTTTGGCTCAGGTCATGATTTCACAGTTCATGGGTTCAAGGCCCAAATTGAGCTGTATGCTGACAGCTCAGAGTCTAGAGCCTATTTCGGATTCTGTGTCTCTCCTTCTCTCTCTGCGCCTCCTCCACTCATTCTCTCTCTCTCTAAAAAATAAGTATACATTTAAAAAATTTAAAAAAAAGAAATTAAGGCATGGATAGTTACATCACGGTGCTAAAGTTACACTCTTAGTATGTAGAAGGATAAGGGTTAGAAACCCATATGGTCTATGTCTTGAACTTCCAATCTAACCATTATACCATTTTTCCACTTTCCATTATACCATTTTTCCATTATACCATTATTCTATTTTTCCATACCTCTTGAATAGTGAAAATTCAAGAGGAATAGAGAAACAGTGAGGTATCTAGGAACTTCTATGAGACAAAACAGTAGATTTAATTCTGTATTTCATGAAGTCCATTGGAATTTCCTTGTCTATGGTGTGTGAGATCTATGAGATGAATATCTCAAGTCATGAGATACATTTTATTAATCTACAACATAGAGATATGAATAGACACCACCCAGTTTATTAAATAGGATAACCTATGTATAATGGCTAAAATAGTACATGTCAAAAGCAATGTAGTCCCAATGGAATTTCATTCAATTAACAGTGGAATTGAAAGTCTTATGATAGTACAGAAAATAGATTATTAAAAAAACTTTCTTAATGTTTATTTATTTTTGAAAGAGAGAAAGAGAGAGACAGAGTGTGAGTGGGGGAGGGGCAGAGAGAGAGGAGACAGAGTCCGAAGCAGGCTCCAAGCTCTGAACTGTCATCACAGAGCTGAAAGCAGGGCTCTAATTCATGAACCTCAGATCATGACCTGAGTAGAAGTCACATGCTGATTCGACTGAGTCCCTAGATTATTTTTAATCTATTATACAGTGTTAGGGATCACAAATTCTGGCATCACTGTTGCATTACTACGAGCCATAAGACACTTTGAATCCCTGGTTTATTCTCTGATCTAGACTTAAATGAGAAGATTTACTATATTAGTCTTGAGTTACTATTTTATAAGCTAAGATTTCAATGAATATCATCTTAGCTAAAAGAATCTGACTTTTTAACTTGTCTCTCTGTCAGTTCAGATGATGATGAATTAACTTAACCTATGTCAGTGTAAACAGAGATGACATAAATATTTTAGAGCCATTGACAATCTCCAATGTAAGAAATGTTGAAGAATTATTTGCTTACCTGATGTGGGTTGGTTGAGAGCAGCAATCAAGTAAGTTTTCAGTGGTGCATACGCTGTTTTCTTATCTTGTGTGATATTTTGAAATCCCTTCAGCAAGTTGTTGAGTTTGACCAACTTGCCAGTTTATGGCACTCACAGAGCACACATAAGTGAGTAGGTCCCTGAACAAAATCAGACAAAATTTATAGTTTATACTCTTGTCTCTAAGTTTCCATTATAGACTATTCATCACTGACTAAGGATGTATGTAATACAAGGAATTCATCAGTAGACAATGAGTCTTAGGTTGACTTTCTGGGCTAATATAGAACTACATCAAATTGACTATAATCTTAAATAAAAAGCCTAAGCATAAGTTATGATTCTTCAATTTAGGTAGTTCATAATTACTTGTATGTAATGATTTTAAGGGCAAAATGTAGTATAAAATAGAAAGCAAATTATCTTCAAATTAAAGTAAAATGCCCAATAGTAATTCAATAATATTATGTTTCAGTGTTTTTTTAAAATTTTTTTTAATGTTTTATTTATTTCTAGGAGAGAGAGAGAGAGAGACAGCGTGAGCAGGGGAGGGTCAGAGAGAGAGGGAGTCACAGACTGAAATAGGCTCCAGGCTCTGAGCTGGCAGTCAGCACAGAGCCCGACGCGGGGCTGGAACCCACGAACCGCGAGATCATGACCTAAGCGAAAGTCGGACCCTTAACCGTCTAAGCCACCCAGGCACCCCTTATGTTACAGTTTTTAATTGCTTATATAATTCTTAGTAATATGTTTACCACATAATAGCAAAGCCATAAAAGTAGCAGTCACTTGTAAAAGGTATTTCCAAGGGAATCAGCAATAAAGGCTACTGTTTAACAAGCAGATGTTCAAAACTCTGATATCTGTTATGTTAACCACCCCAACGCCTAAGCCTGATTTGCAAATGGAATGTTTCTCACACCTGTTTGCCTACCCAAAAAATCACATCATTTTTTGAATATCAATTATTTATTATTATCCTATAAAAAATCCAAGATTATTGATCCTAGAGTCAATAATCAAATGATATAAATGTGCAGGGGTCCTGCCTCTGCAAGCCAGGGTTGACCCAGAAAGTGAGGGTTGGAGTCGGCAAAGAAGACACGGAGCCAGCCTTTTCAGGTGGACTGCTTAAATATATTTTTCAGCTTAGAGTATATATAGCAAATCCAAACAATCATGTTTAAACAATTTACATTTTTTGAAAACAGTCATGGGATTTAATATTTCTAAATGTTCTTAGTAATAGTGATATCATAGTACAAGATTTCTACTTAAATTGATAAAATTTATCCAGGTAGTCGTAACAAAGTTCTACATGTTCTTTACTACACATGGCAGGAAATAAGTGAAGCATATAACCAGAAGGCATGAAAACAAAGTGCCCTTTGATTGTTTGAGTTCAGTGGGCATGCAAGAACAGGGTATACTTGTACCCGCAGTTATAAGTAATAGACTCTCACAACCCCCTACTAAGAAAGAACAAAGTCAACATTTATCATAGATGATGTATGGAAATGTTTTACATGGATCAATTAGAATTTGTCTCTGCATTTACCGATCTCATTCTTTGGCCAGAAGAGTCCATAAGTTGCCTCACAGGCTTGAGGTCAGCAGGCAAATATTTCTCTAACACTTTTCCAAGAAAGTCCTCTAAAACTGTTAAGTCTTGTTTTTGTCTCTGCTTATGGCATAATATGTATTCTTACTGGCAATTAGACCCATACAAGGAAAATGAATTCTAGGTCTCTTATAGACCCCATGCATACTGGACTGTCTCCAATTTTGCTAATTGCTACAATATTCATTAGACAACATTTGATTGAGGGGCGGACATGATATTCAGGTACATTCGATTTTGGAGGAAGAGGGGGAACTTTGGGAGATTCTGGTTTCATATTAACCATGGAATAGACTAACAACGGAAGTGACAGTAAAAGGCACAGACAAAGCAGAGAAGAATTCTTCAGGGGGTTCTTCTGACTGCCTTGCAGTCTTTTCCCACAGGTTTTTCCCTGGGCCTTGCCATCAGGGAAGACCTGTGCAGTTTCGGTCTCCGGCATAAATGTAATATGCGTTAATAGGCAGCTAATATATAAGACAATTATTTTTAGGTATCCTCTATATTAAGAAATATTGCATGTGTAATAAACAACAAATGGAAAGTTTTAGCTATTATGATGCTTTCCTCCTATGACTTCTTAAGTGGAGATTATTAAAAAAAACCAGAACCTAACAATAGCTAAACTGGTAAAAAACTGGTTTCATTTAGGAAGTTTTTCAGTAGGGGAAAAAAGAACTCGGCTCAATTCTAAACGTATCATAGACAAGTGGAGATTTATAACCAGGAAGCAGGGAGGGGGTGGGGGGGCGGGTGTCAATGGATGGAAAAGTACTAACAGGAAACTTTAGGGGGTATAGGGGATTCTGGCTAAACTGACTTGACAGGATTCTTCCTGAAGGTAGATCAGGTTGATCAGATACCAGTATGGGAGATGAGTTTCATTAGATGGCAAAGGGTGACCAGATACTGAGGATGGGGGAACACTCACTGAACTGACTTGAGATTTTTGCTAAAATTGGGTGATGCAGAGACAAACACAGAAGTCCAAAAGTCAAGGCCTAATTGGGCAAGGGGTTCAGAGGAGTCTAACTAAAGTTTGGTCAAGGAGTCTTTGTCAAGACCCAATACATATCTAGATAAAAGACATTGCTGTTTGAACTAGAGGATAGAGAGGAGTGACTGACCACCAATTTCAGCTCCTCTCCTTCTGTGGTCATTTCAGAAATCCACCTGTAGAATTCTAGAGGTTTTCTGCTGATAATGCTGATTTTGGAGTTGGACTTAGTTTTGAATTCTCTCCTCAACTCTTACTGGATATTCACTTAAAATTATTTAGGCTCCAGAAACCCCAATGTCCTCATGTGTAAAATATGAATAATACAACTTACTGCATATGATTTGTAAGAAAATTAAATCGGATAATTCATTAATATATCTAATGTTCAATATGATCATTCTAAGTAATGAAATTTCTATTGAAACAGTGACTTTTAAATAATAAGGAAAGAGTTTATTGTACACTAAGCCAACAATTTATTGTATAAAATGCTTATTTTGCCCTTTAAGTTTGAATATATAGATATAGAAGAAAATTATTTTGAGGAATGAGGTGAGAGAATGGAGTTAGTGTTTGATAGTAATTTAATAAAATATAAAGGATGAAAAAAGAGGCATAGTGAAAGCAATGGAGTGGGCCAGGACCTTGTACCACAGTGAGATTCAATATATGTTTTTTATTTTATTTATTTACTTACTTATTTATTTACTTACTTATTTATTTATTTCTATTTATTTTATTTTATTTTATTTATTTTAAGTTTATTTATTTATTTTGAGGGGCCAGAGAAAGCACAAGTTGGGGAGGGGCAGAGAGAGAGGGAGAGTGAGAGAAAATCCCAAGCAGGCTCCACACTATCAGCACAGAGCCCTATGCGAAGCTTGAACCCATGAAACCATGAGGTCATGATCCCACAGAACTGTGAGATCATGACCTGAGATGAAACCAAGAATCTGACACTTAACCGACTGAGCCTCCCAGGCACCCTTATTATGTGTTTATTTTGAACTGTTTTTCTGATAGAAATCTGAAATGGAGTATATTTCAAGGAATGTAGAGAGTCAAATGGGTGAAACATTTGGAAAAGTACAATGTCAATATATTGTAGTAAGAGCAATGATAAAAATTAATTCACTGTGTTAGAACAGCATGGCTTTCTGTGGAAGACTGACATAAAAAGTAATCAAATAAGTTGTTAAAATATTGAATAAGATGAGATATTATCTGAGTCAAAATTTGAAGCATGGATATGTCAATCAAGGTTATTATTCTAAGAATGTAATTCTCTCTAGATTGTTTAAAGAGAAAGGGATTTGTAACAAACCATTAAACAACATTTAATAATTGGGAATATTAGTGAAATAGACTGTAGTCTGAGCATCCAGGAGAATTTCCTAAAACTATACTACAGAATAGCGTTGTTAAGCAAGTTAGTATACCTGCCATTTTCAGGAAGCTAGCTACTTATCTGAGAAATTTTTACTAGAGGTATTCACTCTATAAACACGTTGTCCTGCTACAATCAGGGAGCTACCTGAATCAGAAAGTTGATATTGTGTTTGTATTATAACAAAATCAATATTTTATATTCTTTTCCCTAGTTAATATGGTTCTAAACTCAAGACTTACATGATTAGTAAAGTTACATGAGAGATAACGGAGTTAGGAAAATGCCATTTAACTTTCTAGCTTCTACAATTCAAAGAAGCATACTAGAGAGAGGCAGGATAGATGTGGAGCAATCACGAACACATTATAAATTATGCATGGGAAATAGCACACTGCAGAAACAACAAGCAAAGTTATTGGGAACATGACATAACATGGATTGTGTGAAAAATGTAGACATTGATATGATGGCATTAAACAAGAGAGGAACTGACTAAAAAATGGAGTATGTAGACATAGGCTACAATGTAGATGGTCTTTATTGAAAACTAAAATATTTTTTCATGGGTGATGAAATTGTTCTCTTTTAGAATAGATGGCATGTGAAAATACTGTGTCTCTGATTACTTTGTCTTAGGATTGGAAAAAAAAATTGCCCCATTGTTCAATACACTTTCACATACTTTTCTTAAAGATATTTTCTATTTTCTTATAATTGATACATTATAGTATAAATTCTTAAAAGACAAATTGTGATTCTGTTTTTAAAAAAAGGCGATTTAGAGTTCATTTGCCTTTGTGGATTCCTGCTTTCATTTACTATTTAATCTCTGAGCTGAATTCCTTTGCAGGTAGCATAAAGCATGACATACACTTTTAGAAGATATTATCAATAGAGTTTTCAGAATATATTTTCTGAAATACAAGGAAATTGAAAATATAATTAAGGAGAAAAAAGACCTTAAAATGAACAAAAGTTTTTGAAAAGAAACCAAATTGAACATGTAGAAATGAAAAGTGTATTAATTAAAATAAAACATTTCACTTCCAGCTAGGAGCTACCACGTATTGGCAGATATTTCTCTCAGTGCAAAAACTGGAAAATATAGATACATTACAAAAACAATAAACACATTAAAAGTTGGAGAAGCCACAAAGACTAGATGAATTAAAATTGTAGAAAGAAAAGAGACCTTCTGAAATAAGCTGACAATTGCTACTTATTTTCCTCCCTGAAGGCATTTACTTATAATGTTTTCATGTTACAGACCAAGCTTGGCAGCCACAAAGATAGTCTTCAATCTTCTCCAACACCTGGTATTCATTGCCTTTGTGCATTTACCTCCCCTGAGTGTAAGCTGGATTTACTGACTTACTTCTATAAAACAGAACATGGTAGAATGGTGTGATGTGGCTTCCGTGATTAGAAAATTAAAGGGCAGTTGCTTATTTCTCAGTCTTGCTTGCTCATCCACAAGAAACCCAGAAGCCATGTCGTGAGTTATTATCATGAAAAAACTCATCTAATGAGAGGCCAAGGACTACTAATATCTGTGTGAGGAAGCTTGGAAGTGGGTGCCCCTCCAGAGTCAAGACTTCGCATGAAACCACTGCCATAATTATATTGGTTTGAAATGCATGAGAATCTTGAGACAGAAGCACCCAACTAAGAGGTGCCCAGATTGCTGACTCACATACTTAGGAGATAATCAACTTTTGTTTTTTTATGCTGCTAAAATCTGGAATCATTTGTTATACAGCAATAAGCAACTAATACAGGGATCAACTAACCAAGAGGACATAATTCTAATGGTGTACAAAATTTATAACATTGTCAAAATAAATGAAGCAAAGGTATGGAGCTAAAAGAATGATAGACAAAGCCTCAATAGACATTCTTCTCCTAATAGTTTAAATAACAACTATTTAGAAAATAAATAATGACACATAAGAACTGACCAATACCATCAAACAAACTTGACCTAATTGACAGTTATGAAATCATTTACTCCAAAACAGCAGAATGCACATCTTTTTAAAGTGAATTTAAAATATTTAATAAGATAGATCATATCTTTACCATAACACAAGTTTAAAAGATTCAAGTCATACAAATAATTTTTTCTGACCAAAATAATTGATACAAAAATCAATAACAAAAAGATAACTAAAAAAAATACAAACATTTAGAAACTAGAAAATATACTTCTAAATAACTTATAGGTCAAAAAAACTTTAAATGAATATGTAGATAGTATTTTGAATGGAATACAAATGAAAACACAACAAATCAAAATCTGTGCTATGTAACTAAAATACTTATCAGAGGGAATTTTAGAGCACTAAATGACTATATTATAAAAGAGAAAGAAAGGCCTTGAATCAATGATTAA
Organism: Hyaena hyaena; assembly: GCF_003009895.1. Lineage (NCBI taxonomy): Eukaryota > Metazoa > Chordata > Mammalia > Carnivora > Hyaenidae > Hyaena > Hyaena hyaena. The sequence continues at coordinate 981,122 of NW_024081223.1, read as the reverse complement.
ACTTAAGAACTTAAGAAACAATGAAGAAATTATACATAATGTAAGAAGAAGAAATGAAGTAATAAATGTATAAATAGAATTCATGAAATATAGAATTGATAGATAGAACATATAGAAAATATTGCCTGCAACAGTTTAAGAATACTCATTCTTTTCAAGCAATCTGAAAGCTTTTTCTAGATGGTCATAGCTATATATCCATAGGAACATAGATATATGTTACCAAATTTCCAGATTGATATCCTTCAGACAATGTATACTGACAATAATATAATAAAACTGATTAAATAATAAAAGATAGTAAAAGAAAATCCCACCTAATTAAAAAAATATATCAGGAAATAATTTCTTACTGGTTTTTTTTTCTGAGAGAGAGAGAGCGAGCGAGCGAGAGAAAGACAGCATGAGCAGGGGAGGGTCAGAGAGAAAGGGAGATACAGAATCTAAAGCAAGCTCTAAGCTCTGAGCTAGCTGTCAGCACAGAGCCCGACACGGGGCTCAAACCCACCAACCGTGAGATCATGACCTGAGCCAAAGTTGGACGCTTAACTGACTGAGCTACCCAGGTGCCCCATTTTCTTGCTGAATTTAAAATCATACTGGAAATGGGGATATAAGTAGAACTGACAAGCAGCAGAAGTACTTCCTATCAATACTTGTGAGATGCAGCTAAGGCAATGCTAAAAGGAAATATGTAAGTTTAATATGAAAAGGAAAAAGCTGAAGATTGATGAATTAAAAACTAGAAAAATAAAAGGAAATCATAAAAGTCCACAAAATTTTAAAAATTATGAGGCACATATATAATCATCAGAATCCTATGAGCCAAAGTCTGTTCTTAAGCGTAAAATAAAATGGGGCAACATCAAGCAGAGCTCATCAAGGGAAAACAGTAATAGTACAAATAAACTCCATCAGAAATGAAAAAAAGAACATAATGCCAGGTGCTGCAGAAATAAATGAGACAGGAAGGTATAATTAACCTGACGTCCATGCATTTTGAAATTCAGATGAAATGAACAATTCCATTACCAAATTTGAAGAAGAAATTTGAAACCTGAAGTAGATAATGATTAGAATAGTTGAGTCAGTAGTTTCAAAATCTTCCCACAAATCAAAAACAACCCACTATGACATACCAGTGGATTCTAAAAATACTTGAAGAATAAATCAGTTGTGATATCAAACACATTTTCCAGAAAGAATAATGAACAATCTCTGCTTATTGTATAAGGCTACTGTAAACTGATATCAAAAATAAGTAAAAAAAAAGTATCGAGTTAAAAGCACCAGAGCTAAAGTTCAATTATAAACACAGGTGCAAAAATTCTGACATTAGTTAACAAACACTACAATTTATTGAAAAATAATAATACAGTATGGCCAAGTTAGGTTTAATTGCAGGAATGAACTTACTAAATATTAAAATATTTGAAAATAAATCAAATTATCATTATTTGCACCTGATAAAGTAATTTCAATAGAAATCTAGACAAATATATATATAGGTAAGTAATTAAGATTTATTAGAGAGCTTAGCAAAGATTTTGGACATAATCAACATACCAGTTTAATTCAGTTACATTTCATCAAACAGAAAAAAATAGAGAACATAACTTTTTAAACAGAGTCTATTTATATAAGCAATCACAAATTTTTTAATATTGAGGATTTAATCTAACAAAATATATGCAGGACTTTGATGGAGAAAATTCTAAAATATTATAGAAAAACACTGAAGATATCCTAAATAAATGTGTGTGATACTTTATAAATAACAAAGTAAAATAAAACAGTATAAAAATGGGCAAACTACCTGTGAATTTTTAACCTCATTAGAAATTAGGAAATTGGAAATTAATACCACAATGAGTTATCTCTTAACCACTGTACTGGCAAAATTTTAAAAGTCTGGCAAATAAATGTGGAGCAAAGACGTGCTTATTCTTTACTTTTTGATTTGTAAATTTGTAGAAACGTTGTAAAAAAAATACTTGACATTATCTAAAATAAAGTCCTCTCTTGGGGTGCCTGGTTGGGTCTGTTGGTTTAACATCTAATTCTTGATTTTGACTCAAGTTATGATCTCATGGTTATTAAAATGAGCACCATGCCTGGCTCTGAGCTGGGCATGGAGCCTGCTTAAGATTCTCTCTCCCTCTGCCCCTCTCTCCCGCTCATGCTGTCTCTTTCTCCAAAATAATAATAATAGTAATAATAATAATAATAATAATAGTAAAAACTAAAACAAAAATTGAAAGAGGTTTTTATCTTATGATTCAGTTGCTAGGTCCGTACTCAAAGAGATTCTGGCAAATGTTTAGAAGGAACAGGCATTCATGTTAACGCAGCAATATATACAAGGTCAAAACTAGAAGTAATTCAAATATTTACCACGTATATCAATTTAATAATGGCTACATTATGGTATATTCATTAATTGAATAATATACTGCAGAGAATTTCAATGGTCTATAGTTACATTCATCAACATGGGTAAACCGTAAGAACATAATATTAGGCAGAGGATAAAAATACCTAGTTATGTTTATCAATAAGAATGAATTTCCTGTTATGGGAAGAATTTTTCTTTGGAGATATTAGGATATGTATTTTTATTTGAGAAATAAAAATAATGCTTTCAGAATTTCACATCTGTAAGTACACTCTTTAAGCTTAGTAATTAGGTGGAAATTTTTACAGATAGTTTTAGCCTTTTTTATTGAACATATTGATACTTAACCCTCTTCAATTTCTCCAAGTTTTACAAATACAGAAATAAACTGCAGAAAAGTTGGCATGATTATTTTAATCAACTAATTAAAACCAGGGCTGAGATAAGTAAGATTGAGATTTCTTGATCCCAAGTTAAGAATTTAGTTTATAACACTCTGCTGATACAAAAAACTTGATAGAAAAAAAAATAATAATTTTATGATTTACAGTTATTTTGATCTTTTACATGGTTCAAATATTTTAGTTAAATTAGTGTTGATTTTTTCAGCTATCCTAATTATTCCTAGATAAGTAATAGTTGGCTGGTTAAAAATGAGTTTTCTGAGGAAGTATTCTGTGATTGTTTTGTTCATAGTTAACATGATATTCAAAATTTGAGAACATAAGTGGACAGTACCTGTAATTTGTATCTTTGGAAATTTATATTTGAAATTCTCATACTTTTTATATTAATATATTTTTAAATGTTTTTTTAAATTTATTTTGAGAGTGAGAGAAAGCACAACTGGGGGAGGGGCAGAGAGAGAGGGAAGGACAGAGAGAATCCCAAGTTAGCTCTATGCTGTCAGTGCAAAGCCCTATGCGGGGCTTGATTTCACGAACTGTGAGATCATGACCTTAGTTGAGATCAAGAGTCTGAAGCTTAAGTAACTAAGCTGTCCAGGTGTCCCATACATTTATATTTCAAAAAGATTTTATGACTTATAATTTTTATATTTTTCATCTTGCTTTGTGTTTATGTGTTTTATCATCTTTGGAAATTCCCTCAATATCTTTTCCAAACATTTTATTAGTGCTATTTTATCCAACAAATCTCTCTTATAAACAGAATGTATGTTTTCAAAAAATCAATATATTTCTTTTCTTTCAAGGAGTTCAGGTACTTAATACCCTATTTTCGATACCTCAGTATATTTGTTTTTATTCCTGACATAATTTTTCAGCTTTCAATGATATTTTGTATTTTATAGTTTTCTTAATTTTTTGAACTTTTAAAAGATTTTTTTCTACTAATCTAGAATTAAATTATTTATCAATTTGTTCATTAATTCTCACTTTTCATTTTTAAATACTGACAAAGGTCCAATAATATGCCTTATTCCCCACGTGAGACCTATCCCTTCTTTTGAAATTCCTTTCTCATTTGTTCCCACTGCTATCTTACTCTTACTCTGGTTCATGTTCTCATTAACACTTTCAGAATCTACTTACCTCCATTTTTAACATTGGACTCCCTAGATACGATTGCATATATTTCTTTTTCTGAAATCAAAAACTTACAAGAATTTGCAATTAGCTCTGGAATAAAGTGTAGTCTTCATTCCAGAGTTCAAAGGTACTTGTGATCTGGGCACAAATTTGTCATTCAAAGATCTGTCATTCTACTTCTCTTCATGTATCTTATATCCACCCATTATTACATCAATCATCTTTCAAACTTCCTGACTTCAGCTCTGCTCATGCCCTTCTTAAACTGGAAATTCCCTCTTCTTCCCATTCTCTACATTTAAGTTTCACTCTTTTTTCAAAGTCAGTTCAAATAATAATTTCTCCATAAACTGTAAGAGGTGAAAGAACATGGCGTTCGAAATGACACAACTGCTTTGGAGTTCCACAGATGCCATTTATTGGCTAAGAAAACTAGGACTAAGAACTTATTTTTTAAACCTTATTAACAAAATAGGTCTAACATTTACATTTTCTTATAAAACGATTTTATATGAAGTAACAAAATGCGTGTTTAACATGTTTCTGGAATACAATAGGTATATAATATATATAAATCCATCATCTGAATCTGAATATATACAATAGGTATATAATATATATAAATCCTATCTTCTGAATTCTTTAGTTGGGAGAGCATTTTTCTTCTGTTGACTCTCATGAGAGATAATTAATACTTCTTCTTTAGCTCATATCCCAGGTAATTTTTCTATTTTAATAAATATTTGTGTGTTTTATTTCCTTCATCAAGCTAAGTTCAGTACAACAAACTATCAGGCTTTCATGTTCCAAACTGTACCCAAAATAATTTCCTGAAAAGATTAGGTGCTCTATAAATGTACTGAATGGAACTATATTGATCTTTAGCATGGTTATTAAAGAAAAAATTTGTTCAAACTGTGAATTAATTTAGCTAGCTTTTATTTATTTTAAATATATTTATATTTAATTTAATATATTATACAAAAATGATATTATGTTAAGAAGTAATTGCTACTGAGTAAAATAATTCAGTCAGAAGACATAAGGTACATATATCAAGTAGGAATTAAAACAACACTAGCTTCTGTCTCTTAAGATTATTTTAATATTAATTTGTTTAGGTAAAGTTATATCCAGTAGTTAGAAACTAGTTTACTGTTTTATAAAGGTCATCTAAACACAAACAATAATATATAAACAAAAATTTAAGGACAGTACCATCACATAGATTTATTGATGAGGAAAGGTCAAAGCTATCTGTTAAAATTTATGTTCTGCTTTTTCAGAGAGCTCTGATTCTTTTGCTAACATTACGCTTGAAGTGAATTGGGAAGGGTGCAGTTTGAGCTAGAGTTTCTCATCCCTTTCCTTCCCCTACTATTTCCTAAATTTTCCCAGCTTGGACTGGAGATGTTAGGAATTCCTACCCACCCCCATCTTCTTGGACTCCTGGCAGTTATTTTACTTTTTGAGGAATAATTGACAGAAGGAAGGGGCTTTCTTTTGACTTGCAATAGTTCTGACTGACAAATATCTTAATGTATTTTTATACACTTTAATAAATGTTCAAATTTATTACATTGGAATTTAATAAGTGTTCGAATTTATTCATATATTTTAAATTTGGGTTAACTTTGACACTATTAACTTTGACACATTTCTTAATGGCCTATATACAATGCAGGGAATATGTTCATTTGTGTTTGGAATGTTTCTATTTAGACCTCAATACTAGGGCCAAATATTTATAGATGTTCTTTCATTTTGCTTTAAAAATAATGTAACAGAAACTGTTCTTGACCATTGCCAGAAATCTTTCTGAAATACCTAGAAAATTTTTCAGTTTTGTATTTCAATAAAAAATACTTAACTTGATTTCTAAGAAATATTTTTGTCATATTATTATTATTATTATTTTGTCATATTTTGCCCCAGCAACTCACAGAACTCAAACATTTTACTTACTGGGTCACCCATTTATTATAAAAATATATTACTCAAGAGGACCCAAATGGAAGAGATACATAGAGCAAGGTATATGGAAACCCTATCCTTTTCCAGGCACACCACTCTTCCTGCCTCCCCACGAGTTCACAAACTGGGAGCCCTCTAAACTAATTCTCTCTCTCTTCCTTTCTCTCTCTGTCCTTCTCTCTCTGTCTCACTTTCTTTTTCTTTACTCCCCACTTTGTCTTCTCTCTGTCTCTCTGTCTCTGTCTCTTTCTCTGTCTCTCTCTCTCTTGTTGTACATCATATCCCCATGGCTTAACTTTTGAATTTTTATGGAGGCTTCATTACATACTTAACATTTTCAGTATTTATGGAGGCTTTATTATATAGGTGCGATTGATGAACTCACTGGCCAAAGTTAGTTGATCCTACATCATCACCTCTCCCTTCCCTGGAGTTGAGGAGGGCAGGGCTGATAGTTCCAACCTTCTAATCACACGGCTGGTTCTCCTGGCAGCCAACTCCCATTCTTAGGTGTTTCCAAAAGTTACCTCATTCACATAACAAGACAAGCATGTATTGTTCTCATCATTAGGAAATTTCAAGTGTTTAGGAGCTCTATGCCAGAAACAGGGATGATGGCCAAATATATGTTTCTTTTTTTCCCAAATATATATGTCTTACAAATCACAATATTACAATTATGTATAGTTGGGTGAAATAACCCAGACTACATACAAACAAGTAGATATAAATTTGAAAATTTATAAAAGTTCTCTTCTGACTGCTTCAGTTTTCTTGGTTAAAGAGAAAGCAAGATCATTTATTTGAAAACCAGAAAGGAGAGGAGGTTTTAGAGGTTTGAGGGAACAAGAAAAGATGTGAACTGGACATCAGAGTATGAAAGTAAATGGGTTAGGAAAAGGTAGCACAGCTATTATCCATCATTATGAGAAAATTGCCACATCATGATCATGGTTTCAAAAAGAGAAGAGTAAGCATGATGGTGTTTCTCTTTAGACACATTCGGATAGAGCAGGAACAAGGTGGAAATTTGAACTTGGATTTGAGAATTTGGCTAAGACAATATTGACAAAGAGAAAGTCAGGATATGTGAGGGTGAATGCAAAAGACTGATTTGAATTATTAGTCATGGATTTAAGCTTGGATTCCTACTTAAGAATAGATTCTGCTTACTTACAGGAAAGAAGAGACAAATTGGGTGGATGGTTGTGAAAGATAATAAAACCTGTGGGTTGGATGTTCTAGTAAGTGCTTTACTGGAATTGATATACTAGATTGAAAGAGGTGTATGGAATCAGGTTTGTGAAATTAAGATTATGACATATTGCAGTTATTGGTAATGACCATGACATGAGAAGGAATGGTGAAGTAATGTGAGAGACATGATCTTATACTTTGACTAAAAACCAGGCTTTTAGAAAAATCATCTACAGGGTATAGAAATGTCAAAGAATCTTGAAAGAGTTACAGTGAGCCAGAAGCTAAAAATTGTGAAGAAAATGAGGATCAGTAGATGAATGCAACCAAAAGAAAAAAATCGTATTTAGGATGATAAACTCTGATGGATAACATGAAATTCAAAGCTGAGGTAGTGCTTTATGGTGAAGGAAAGAAATTAGATTGGAAGCGGCTATAATATGGTGGCTGTAGGAGGAAATAATGGCAGTCAAGAAGACAGCAGGGGAAGCAATACCTTTAGGGGGAACCACATTCTATTAGATTAGGTCAGTGAAAGGAGCATCCAGGACAGATTTGGAAAATAAGAGATTTTACTGATGATGGAACATGAATTCTCCACAGCATATTGGGTAATTTCAGCAGTTGGGAGTTCAGTACAAAGAAACCACATAGGAAATGTTCAGAGTCTTAAGGAACTTAGTACACATAAGGTTAGCAATGACCTGCGTGGTAAGTGTTCTTTGAGTGACTAACATAAAAAGAGACATGAAGAGCATAATGAATTTGGTCCTAGTTGACTGAAGGCAGATGCAGATGGCTATCATGTGTGTGGTTGCGGAATAGGATGGATGGATGTCTAGGGCTCTCTTGATTCTGCCAATAAATGAGAAAGTGAAGGAAGTCTCAGTGCTTGGAATTTTCTCTTGATCACTCTCAAGGGAAGGGTGGCCTTACTCTGAAAGCTTCCCATTGACGCCTGTCTAGGATGTAGCTGAGGTATCTGGGGTAGGCAGGTATTCCAAAATGTACCTTACTCACTTGTTCCACTTTCTGTATTGCCAACTGGGATTATTAGCCTGAATATTGTATTTTAAAAATGGGGAGATCCTTTGAGTCACTAAACAGCAAGTTTGATGTGTACTAATAGACATTTGAATATAGTAAAAGAAAATTACAAAGATCTTTTTAAAAATTTTATGACTAAAAGAGCACAGAGTGTTAAATTCATTTTAAAGGTTGCTAACATTTTTGGGGGCACCTGGATGGCTCAGTCAGTTAAGCATATGACTTTGGCTCAGGTCATGATCTCACAGTTCATGAGTTCCTTGTAGGGCTCTGTGTTGACAGCTCAGAGCCTGGAGCCTGTTTCGAATTCTGTGTCTCCCTGTCTCTCTGCCCCACCCATGCTTGTGCGCACTCTCTTGCTGTCTCTCAAAAATGAATAAACGTTATTTTTTTTTTTTAAGAAAAGGTTACTAACCTTTTAGCTGTGCAGGGATATAATGTAGTGTTTAGAAAAAGCTAACTTATGAAGTGCTATTCGATGACTTCAGAAAATCATGACATCTCCTTGAACTGAGAGGCTTAGTACACTTTCATCAATTGATGTGGAAATGTTTATCTCTGCCGGCCGTGAATTTGTCTTCTTATACCACATTTGCAGACAGCCCTCCATAGAATTAAGTCCACATTTTAGAAATCAAAGAATGGGTTACACTTTGAGCAGCGTATAACCTATTGATTCTTTTCAGTTTATGTACTTATGTTTCCCCATTGAGATAGTAGATATTTATTTTTGACTAAAAGTGAAGTCGAAAGTGGGACCAAGGGACAGAGGACAGTGTGAGGCTGGGACCAAATGGGAGGTGTAAGAGGAGTTAGGGAATGGGAGGGGTGGGGGTGGGGAAGAAATAGGGCACGTGATTTTGGGGAAAGGCTGGTGGTGCATGAAAGAGGAAAGGGAAGTGGGACAGGGCGTCTGGAGAAAGACGAAGGGAGTACAACAAAGGAAGGGAATTCTTAACTCTGAGGTCCTGCCTCTCACTTCCAGGCTTGCCATTCATGTCTCACACAGTGAGCAACGTTTTTAGTAACCTACATTAGAGTACAAGTTGACCTAGAATTTAACTTGTTCTCCTTCTTCTGTTTTTAAAATAGAAATACAATTCCTCTTTTTCTACCAGAGGGACCCTACACTCTTCAACGCATGGCTGCTTCTTAAGGGACAGAATTTACCAGAGAAATCAACAGTTCCTTTAAAAAATCGAAGTAGATGGGATGGGAAACGCTCACATGTGAGTTTTAGGATGATATCTGTAGCTAGAAACAAATCAGTGCCTAAGCCCATTACTTAGACATGTTGTTATTATGGTATTTGAAATTGATAATTATTTTAGACCTTAAATATTCCTTCTCATTCCCAATATCCTCACATCATTCATGTCTTCCTTTCCTTTCATAGATTTACCATCTTCACCTTCTCTTTGAAAACTGACAAAAAAGCCCAAATAATAGTGTTTTAATTGGGAAATAACTTACTATGATAATGATTCTGATATTGATAGAATATTTGAATTTGCATTATGAATTGCTTCTAATAATTTCTAATCTGTATGTAATATACAGAGCCCTGAGAAGAAAGTAAGCTTTATTCATCTGAATTCTCTAAGGCAAACTATTTATAGGCTTCCCCCTACCCCCTTTTGGATACTTGCAACCTTTATGGTAATGAAATAAGGATGATTAAATGTTTAAATATAGGGACACTTAGCAACTGTAACCCAGGACTTGATGATTAGCATAACTAGATTCAAAAAGACTACCAGAACTATACAATTTTACACATATATAGAACTGAGATAACAGTGTTCAGTCCTCTTTATTAAGGAACAGTGATAATTCTTATCCACTGGGAAAAAGAAAAACAAGATCATCTGTTCAGGACCTCAAGCTTACATTAGCTTTTTTCTGATACATTTTCTAAAGATATTGTGAAGAATTCTTAGAATGAAAGAAAGAAAGAAGGAAAGAAAGAGAAAGAAAGGAAGGAAGGAAGGAAGGAAGGAAGGAAGGAAGGAAGGAAGAGAAGGAAGGAAAGAAAGAGAGAAAAGAAAAAAGACAAGACAAGAAAAAAGAAAAGAAAAGAAAAAAGCACTGCTTTTTACTAATGTTCTGCAAGTGCTTGGTTTATATTCTCTATTATTTGCTTTTCCATGTCCACTTGATTGGAGAAAACTTTTTTGTCCTCAGGCTATAAATTGCTTTTAGACTTATCACTCTTCTGAATGATTTCTTTGCATCTGGTGATCATGAGAAGCATTTCAGATTTTTTAAAATTTTATTTTAAAGAAAGAGAGGGAGAGAGGCAGGGGGAAAGAGAGAGAAACCCAACCAGGCTCCACACTTACTGTAGAGCCCCACACGGGGCTTGATCTCACGACCCTGGGATATGACCTAAGCCTAAATTAAGAGTTGGGCCATGGGGGTGCCCTCATGAGAGGCATTTTAAAGAATCTTTGGTGGATAGCTTCTCCATATTTTTGAAGACTGGGAAAAAAAAAGTGCTTGCGACAATAGCTTGCAAAGCTGATTATTATTAAGTACACTTTTTAAATCTTTTATCATGATCACCTACTTTAGAGAATTGAAGAAAAATAGCATGAATCCAGTTTAAGGAAATCTTCTTTTTCTAACACTTTTTATGCCCCATTTACTGAACTTGACTCCCACAACTCCATCTCTGACACACCCTAGAAGGTGAAAATACATTCCAATAGCACACTTCAGTAGCAGCTCTGGCTCAAAATGTATCATGAGTAAGAATAAAACATGTTTCGAAGTTAATCTTATCAATTCAAAAGGATAACGTGTTTCATAAAATGTTTTCCTAAATAAGAAAGTCTCGCATCCAGTGTAAGTCAGAGCACTTCCACTCTTGCATGGGTCTTCTGGGGAAACACGCCGATAAGGCACACCCCAACACTCCTCCCCATCCTGGTTCCTTACGCAACTGTTGTGAGGGTGATGACTCCGCTGGTCACGGGACCTGTGGCAGAGGCAATGGGGCTCTCATCAGCAGTTGGGCATCCTATGTTGACCTCATCTTGAAAGTCAATCCTTCCCCATCAGTTATCTTTGGGTCAGAAATGACGGGCACCCACACTGTCCAGTCATGACCTAGAAGGAGCCATTAACTTGGTGTTGTCAATAGCCTATATGAATCCAGAGGGGAAGCGAGCTTGGATTCAGACACCTTTCCATCTAGGGGCCTTGTGAACAATGCCTCTAAATTAAAATGTGCATATAAATCATTTTGAATCTTGTTTAAATGCAGGATCAGCAAGTCTAAGATGGTCTCATTTTTTTGTGTGTTTCTAACAAGCTTCCAGATGTTTCCAGAGCTACTGGTTTGCTGATCACATATTCGTAACAAGGTTCTCAGTAAAGTCAAGGAGTTAACTTTTTTACATGTCTAAAAAGTGGGCTTCCTTTCCTTACATAACAGGAGGTAGAAAACATTGCATTTGCCTTCAACATACAAGTGTCTAACTTATTGTCTCAACTTATTGTCTAAACTGGGGCTTTTTGAGAATAAGAGAGGGTCTTTTTTTTTCTTTAACGTTTATTTATTTTGAGAGAAAGACAGAGCAGGAGCTGGGGAGGGGCAGAGAGAGAGGGAGACACAGAATCAAAAACAGGCTCCAGGCTCTGAGCTGCCTGTCAGCACAGAGCCCGACACAGGGCTCTAACCCAGGAACCACGAGATCATGACCTGAGCCAAAGTCGTAGGCTTAACCGACTGAGCCAACCAGGCGCCCCAAGAGAGGGCACTTTTAACAATTATTTTGGGACAATTAACCCAGGAAATATAGATATGGTCCTCTTTCTTACAGTCACAACATCCCAAAGAGTTCTGGGTAATTTTTTAAAGCTTTACCCTGAATAAAATTAGCTTTAAAAAATGACCCATGTAACTGCTATTTTTTTCCCAGTCTTATAGGCTTATAAACATAGTTACTTTCTAATTTTAAAATTGTCTTCATACAGAAAGGAATTTTTAAAAATACATCCCTTTTGAATCGCATCTTTCTGAAGACATATAAAATATAATTTTACTAAGGCTTCCACGGGATCATTAGCATGAGATTATTCCATTTTTTTCTAATAGGTAGTTGATTGAAGTGGTCATATTCCTAATGTTTGGGTTGAAATTGTCCTATCTAGTCCAAGAAAATTAAGAATATGATTTTCCATGTTCAAGTTAAAACTTGATGTGTTTTCATGCACTCTGGGCAGGTGTTGTTCACCCTCAATTCTGATGACAATTGTCTCATGATGATAATGAATTGCTGTTGTCTTTTTAGCACACAAGTAGATGTTCTGGTTGTATCTTCAGCTTTACTGATGTGTAATATATTTTGTGGCCTGTCATCATATTTTTATACATAGGAAGTTTGCCACATGTAGGAGACATCTCTTAATTCCACAAAAAATATTGCTTCCCATTCTGCCAATTTTAAGAGCTTGGTCTCATAGACAGACTTTATATGCTCATATTTTGCCTTGTGTACCTTGGATTTTACTGTACGTTCATGGATCTTAAACAAGATTTGTTTAAAAATCATCTTTATTTTATCTCAAGTGATATACTTTTAAATCCTCTGGCCGAATTTTATGTGTATGGAATTGCATTGCATCAACTTTGATATCACACCATAATGCACACTTTTAAAATCCTCTAAATCTTAAGAAAAGCAGTGGGAACCAAACTCAATTACCTGCAGGTGGGTTGTCAGTACAAATGAGAAGGCTGTTGTTTTCCTGTATAATTAAGTAGCTTTAGGCTGGCATACACTAATTTGTCAGCTAGATATAACCCTTTATTAACACTTTTTTAAAATATAGATTTAAAATACTTTTCTACTTAAATTGGTAGTTCATTTTTTGAGTGTTTTAGAACTATACAGTTTTCTTAAATTCACAGTGTCTACTTTATCTAAGCTTCTTAGGATACAGATGCCTCAAAGACAATATCCCTTCTCATCTTTATAATGTTTCTTTTATATGCAGGTGAGTAATTAAAATTTTTATCATGCCCTCAAAGTATCCATTCTTTCCTCATAAATTACAAAAAAAAAAAAAAAACAAAAACAAAAAACCACCCACTCTGAAGTTATAGCGTTATAGTTTGGTAATTTTTGAGGATTTTGTCTTTTAAAAATGCAAAATTATTATTTGTGTCGATCAAATTTAATCATATGCAAACATGTCTTTTAAATACTAACAACTGGGATGCCTAGGCAGCTCAGTCAGTTAAGCATCCAACATGGCCTCAGGTCATGGTCCAGCAGCTCATGGTTTGAACCCTGCGTTGGGCTCTGTGCTGACAGCCCAGCACCTGGAGTCTGCTTCCAATTCTGTATTTCCCTCTCTCTCTGCCCTCCCCTGACACTCTATGTATGTGTGTGTTTCTTTCTCAAAAATAAATGAATATTAAAAAAATTAAATAATAATAACATAAAATAAATAGATAAAAACAGATGATCTAAACTCCCTTTGGTTAATTAACTGACAAAAAATTTAGACTTTATTTGAAGTTCCTTAAAATATATTCTATCAATTATCTTCACTTTTTTCTTAACCTAATTACTTTTATATCTCCTGACAGAACTTTATGCTTAAATCAAGTTATTGCCCTCTGCTTATCTATATACTAACATATTCACATTCTTAAGATTGTTTCCTCCTGACTTATAACCTTGAAATATAACCAAGTTCTTTGTCAAATCAATATTTATATTTACCTCATAGTTGAGTTAATTTTTTAGTATATCTAGGGAAAAAAAGCTTGCTCATATCCAAAATTAATTTATTGCTTTTATAATTCTCAGTTTTAAAAATTTAGTAAGTTTTGTGTGTCTATTTTGTTTAAGTTCATTTTTCATTATGTTTTTAGCTTTTTTTTTTTTGGTAACATTTCTTCATTTTTGAAGGACAGAGCAGGAGCAGGGGAAGAGCCCAGAGAGAGGGAGACACAGAATGAAGCAGGCTCCAGGCTCTGAGCTGTCAGCACAGAGCCCCGTGTGGGGCTCGAACTCACTCACGGCGAGATCATGACCTGAGCTGAAGTTGGAGACTAAGCCACCCAGGTGCCCCTAGCTTTTAGCTTTTTGATTTGAAATAGAATCAGACCCAGTAAATTTGCAAAAAATATTACAAAGGATCTCCATATACCTGCCACCCAGCTTCTTCAAACATTAACATCGTCCATAATCACACTTCAGTTATCAAACCAGTAAATCAACAATGATATTACTCTATAAACTAGTTCTACAGACTTTACATAAAGTTTATGAGTTGTCTTTCTAATGTTCTTTTACTAGATCAGAATCTAATCCAGGATGACATTGCATTTAGTTGATGTCTCCTTTTAATTCAGTGTAATTTCTTTTTGTCTTTCATAGCATGTTAGTGTTGTAAACTCTGAGCCGTTATTTTGTATCAATTTGTCTTGTTTCATGTTTAATCATGACTAAATTCAGGTTATGTACATTTTTAAAATAATTTTTTAAAGTTTCTTTTTTTAATTTATTTTGAGAGATAGAGAGAAACAAGCATGAATAGGGAAGGCACAGAGAGAGAGAGAGAGAGAGAGAGAGAGAGAGAATCCCAAGCAGGTTCTGTGCTGTCAGCTCAGAGCCGGAACAGAGTGAGGGCTGAAACTCACAAAACTTGAGATCAGTACCTGAGCTGAAATCAAGAGTCGGAACTTAACGGACTGAACCACCGGGCACCCTGAGGTTATGTGCTTTTGAAAAGAATATAGTAAGTGATGTCTTCTCTTTCTCAGTTCATCATATCAATATGATGTTGATTTGTTTGATTTGGAGTGTTAATTTGGATCATTTTGTAAAAAGTGTGTGGTCCAGTTTTCTCCACTATGAAGTTACACTATCCCCTTTGCAATTAGTGAGGATGTTCTGGAGAAATATTTGAGACTAAATAAATGCCTTGGTTTTCATCCTACTTAACCCAGAAGGCTATTGATTCTTGCCTTAAGCAATCGTGATTGTGGTGTTTGCCAAATGGTAAGTTTTTAAAGCATTTACTTTGCACAGTGTGTTGCACAGCTATTTGCAGAGTGTGTTACAAAATGGTCTCATGAGTTTTTAAAATATTTTCCATTTCAATCCTTGTTTCCCCTTTGACTTCTCTCATTTTTGTGCTTGTATTTTCTCTTTTTTTAACTTGATCAAATCACATAGCAATTTGTTTAGTTGGTTAACAAAACAAAACCAGAGCCAGCCTGTTAATATATTAATTAGGAACATTATTTTTCTATTTTCTACTAAGTTAGTTATGGCTTTTATCTTTAGTATTTCCTCTATTTTTATTTCTTTTATAATTTACTTACTCATTTTCTTGTTTGAGCTCACACTTATATTTATTGAAAAATAATATTTTGATTTAGAAATTTATTAATAAAATAAAATCATATTAAGTTTACTTTAATGCTTTCGTCTTTATAAAAAATAATGTTTCATACTCGAGTCATCCTTTCATCATCGCCTTGTTATATATCATAAATCCAGGTAATTAAGTTTTATTTTCCTTTTTACCCTGGTTGGTTACAATTAGACTTTTTAATTTCCTTTTCATTTTTGACTTATTTAATGATTTGTAATTTTGTTAATAATTTCTAATTTTATTGCTTTATGATGCGAGATTGTTATTTAATAAATCTATTTTATGGAACTCAATGATATCTTGTGTGTATGATAAATTTGACACATGAGTGTTTAAAAAGAAAGTATCTTTGATTATCAGGTGTAAAGTTTTGCAGACACCTCTAAAATTCACCATATTGAAAATGTTGCTTGTTTTAATCTTTAAATGTTTACTCGATTGTATTTAATTAAGTTTGGAGGGTCCTGTAGTCTTTTTGGATTTTGTTTTCATTTATTCTACTTCATGGTTGTTTTCTTGGGAGCAAGAAGCAAGATTTCTTTTTTTTTTTTTAATGTTTATTTTTGAGAGACAGAGAGACAGAGTGTGAGTGAATGAGGCAGAGAGAGAGGGGGAGACACAGAATCCAAAGCAGGATCCAGGCTGTGAGCTGTCAGCACAGATCCTGACACAGGGCTCGAACTCACAGACTATGAGATCATGACCTGAGCTGAAGTCAGACACTTAACTGACTGAGCCACACAGGTGCCCCTAGGAAGCATGATTTCTTAATTGAGGGGTGTCAAATCTCATTCTTTAAGTTTGTTATATCTTTGTAGAGATTTATTATTTTCTGTTTATGTTTTTTGAACTTGGGGTGGTTTCCAAGATTCCTTGTTTAAGGAAGACTCTTCTGTTAGTGTGGCAAAGTAAACTTCTTTAGTTTCATATTTCTGTGGCTCGGGATGGGTGTTTTATCTGATTTTTTATTCTCTTTTGTCTTGTTGACCCCTAAATTTTGTTTTATTTTTTTTGCTTCATTACTCATTTGCCCCTAAGTTGTTTATTTCTTTCTGCTTTCTGTCTGTGAAACAATACTCTTAAAAGACTGATGTTTTAAATCACACGTACCTTTCTCCTTCTTTGTCCTCTATGCTCTACTAGAATTTATTTTTGTATTTTCACACTTAAGGTAGACTTTCTCTTTCTTATTTTTAATGTTTATTCATTTATTTGTGAGAAAGGAAGAGAGGGACCCAGAGAAAGAGAGAGAGAAAGAGAGAGAGAGAGAGAAAGAGAGAGAGAAACAGGGAATCCCAAGCAGGCTCTACTCTGTCAGCAAAGAGCCAGACACAGGGCTCAAACTCACAAACCATGAGGTCATGGCCTGAGCTGAAATCAAGAAGCAGACACTTGACCTGCTGAGCCATCCAGTGGCTAATTCTAATTTTAATGTGTCATAGAATGCCGGAGACCGAAACTGCACAGGTCATCCCTGATGGCAAGGCCCAGGGAAGAGACTGCAATGCAGTCAGAAGAACCCCCGGAAGAATTCTTCTCTACTTTGTCTGTGCCTTTTACTCTCACTTCTGCTGTTAGTCTATTCTAGGGTTAATATGAAACCAGAATCGCCCAAAGTTCCCCCCTTCCTCCAAAATGGAATGTACCTAAATATCATGTCCACCCCCTCAATCAAATGTTAACTAATGAATATTGTAGCAATTAGCAAAATTGGAGACAGTCTGCTATGCATGGGGTCTATAAGAGACCTAGAATTCATTTTCCTTGTATGAGTCTAATTGCCAGTAAGAATACATATTATGCCATAAGCAGAGACAAAAACAAGACTTACTAGTTTTGGAGGGCTTTCTCAAAAAAGTGTTAGAGAAAAATTTGCCTGCTGACCTCAAGCCTGTAAGGCAACTTATGGATTGTTCTGGCCAAAGAATGAGATTGGTAAATGCAGAGACCAAATTCTAGTTGATCCACGTAAAACATTTCTATACGTCATCTATGATAAATGTTGACATTGTTCTTTCTTAGTAAGGGGTTGTGAGAGTCTGCTACCTACACCACGGGTACAAGTATATCCTGTTTTTGCATGCCCACTGAATTTAAACAAAGGGCACTGTGATCTCATTTATTCTGGCAATATACTTCACTTATCATTAGATACCCTGTCATACGTACTAAAGAATATGTAAAACTTGTTATGACTACCTGGTTAAATTTTATTGGTTGAAGTGGAAATTATGTACCGTGAAATCACTGTTGCCAAGAAAACTTAGAAATGTTACGTCCTATGACTGTACTCAAAAAATGTAAATTGGTTAAGCATGATTGTTTAAATTTGCTATATAAAAACCCTAAGCTGAAAAATAAATTTGAGCAGTCCACCTGAAGAGGCTGGCTCCGTGTCTTCTTTCGCCAATGCCAACAATTACTCTCCGGGCCAACCCTGGCTTGCAGAGGCTGGTCTCCTGCAATAGAAGCATTGAAACCTAGTCAAGACTTCAATACAGTGTTTGGAACAACTATTTTTCCCATAAAAAGTGATGATAATACACATACTAAGAAGCTAAATTTCTATCCACTGATTTATCACCCTGGGAAATCTCAGCAGTTAAATTTGGAGGTCACTTATAGTACAATGATTTCAGATCATATTTAGCTCTGGAGTCAAAGTGACTGAATTTGTATCAGCTACTTAGAACTGTGTTGCCTTGAGCTAGTTCTTCACTTTTGATCATTTTCATTGGCTTCATAAAATGAGAATAGCAATGTTCCCACTTCTTGAGGTTGTTAATAAGGATTAAAGAAGATAATGCAAATAAAGCAATTAAAACACTCCCTGACATAAAAGCATTGCTCACAAAGGTTAACTCTTCTTAGTGATGTTGGAAACACAGTGAAAATTTTATCTCCATTTCCACATCAGTATAATTTTCTTGCTAAGAAGCCAGTGATTTCAAAATTTAAAATACTGGTGATTTTATTCCTTGTATTCTTAGAACCTAATCTTACTCCTTTAATTCTGATTACCCAGTACTATTAAGTAAATTTTGTAACTTTTTATTAATTCAAGGCTTATAAACTGAAAAATTATTACTGTTTGTGGAGGGTAATGGATAGCACTGATTTAAAATATAAAAGCAGGTGGAACTACTTACTTATGCTTATGCTACTTGCAAACTATCCTCTATTCTTTCAATAAACTTCTTGAGAATATCTACTTAAGAAATTGTTCTATAGAATGAATTGATTAACAAAATGTATTCAAAATATATTTCTTTATGAAAATTTAGTTTAGAAGATGGAACAGCAAGAAATATTCATGAAGATCCCCAAAGAACATTACTTAATTGGTTATTATCAGCCTAAGTAAAAATTTCCAGTGGTATCTAATGGAATAGTGGTTTTAATTATTTTGTGTATTTTTAGAAAGGTATAGATAGATAATAATTCAAAAATAGACCTTGCTCACAATCAGATTTTTAAAAATAATAATCTGAATTATCCAAATTATAGTACGTTATGTCTTTAGACTCTTTTTCTCCATTCAATAGAATTACTCTTACTTTGTATGTTTTGTTGTACAACGAATGCATGCTAGATGTGGAGAAGTTTTTTTCATTCACTTAAACTCATATGTATCTATTTAATATAGACTATTAATCATAAACAGTGTGTGAAGAATGTTGTCTGGTGTTATGGGACAATACGACATTAACTGAAATTATTTAGAGCCTACCTTAACAGAAAAAATTTGGGCTGAATACTATTATTGCCATTTTTAAGAATTGGCAATGCATGGTGATAATGAAAAGTAGACTGATTTTGGTTGACTTCATTATGTTTTTTAAATTATCTATAGACCATTTTCCTCCTTATTGCCAGCACTCTGGGCGGACCAGCTCACATCACTTCACCACTGATATCTCCCTGTTAGTGTGATCAAAGGCTGGTAGATCTTATTTAATAGAGTTGATGGT
Organism: Hyaena hyaena; assembly: GCF_003009895.1. Taxonomy (NCBI): domain Eukaryota; kingdom Metazoa; phylum Chordata; class Mammalia; order Carnivora; family Hyaenidae; genus Hyaena; species Hyaena hyaena. The sequence continues at coordinate 961,587 of NW_024081223.1, read as the reverse complement.
TTCTTGGTAGGTGGAAGGGGAATGTGTGTATTCAGTTTTCAAGATAGGGAGGGACTGAATTGTAAAGGACCTTGACTGTCCTACATCTCACAAATTACTTGGAAATCACAAACAATTTCAGGAACCTTAATAAATGTACAGTTTAAGAGAATACATGAATAAATTTTTCCTGATTATCACCTAGGTGACATAAACATTCACAGTAGTTCGTTTCACTGTAAAATTGAAGTGGATATTCAGAGCCTCGCTAACAAAGAATGCTGATTTCCTCTCTACAGATATTGAAGAGAAAATCTGCATAGAGACAATTGGAATATTCATCATGTTGGTAATACAGCATGTACAGTAGGAGCAAAATACCCAGAGATAAAAGGGTGAAAGAATAAAACATCCCAGCATGAAAAATTATGTCTAATACCAGCATATATCAGAATCTGGTTCTAATCAGTTGACATTTCATCCAAATTACCTTTAATCATGATGATTTTCTGTACTTTCAGAACTACTCCTTATTTTAATGTAATAATGTATTAATATAAGGCTTTAAAATATGACTAGTTATGTGAACTAATAATTGAGTTGTCATTTGCTCTCCTATCTTAATTTTATATCCTTTAAAGAACTTTTAATGCTTAGCAAAGAAGTACAAACACAACACAACAACAGCAACAGCAACAATAAAGCTCCACTATTCCAATGCTAGTTATTTTAGCTTTTGATAGTCGAATGAAATTGATTTAGGCCTTAGCACTGAAATTTCATTATTTCATTGTAAGCAGTAACTTTCTCCCAGAAACAACTTAGATTTTTAAATATAAAATTGCATGTATTTGGATGGTAACAAGAAAACAAGCTTCTTGGAAGTCCCTTACCCAAGAAATGTTTGATTGCCTTTGCTATTAATTCTACAACTGGCCCTCGTTACTTTGTATATTAATATCTATTGCTATTCTATAAAATCTATAGAGATAAGTGCTTCCCATGTCTGTCTTGGAAAGAACTTTAACCCATAAAGTTATTCAATAAATATTTGTGGAATAAGGTTGAAAAATCTGTCAGATTTATATTGGTAGTTGTCTGGACAACAGTAATAAACTGGGACTACCAAAATTACTTCAGAGAACCTAATATAAATAATATTGATAGATAATAATTTAAGCTCTTGCCATACTCCAGACACCTGTTTTACATTCTTGACACATTTAATCCTTACCACAATTTAGGAGCTATGTCCTAGTGTTTATCTCATTTTACACAAGAGAAAACTGAGGCATAGGGAGGTCAAGTCGATTGGCTGTAAGCACAATTTTTGCTCTCAGTCTGTTTGCTGATCCAGAAAAGATGATACAGAGGCTGAACAACACTTTTCATAGCCTCCCTTAGTTAAAAGCAAATTAAGCTCTATCCAGAGCAAGGTCCTGGAGAAGTCCCAAGATGTACATTGGAAACCTAAAAAGCTTCACTTTAGAAGAAAAGGTAAGCTTGAAATAAACCATCTCCTGCCAGAGAGTAGCCCAGATTCAAATCATCTGAATGCTCTAATAAATCTCTAAGATGATGCCAGATTTATAGTATCTTTAAGTATCTGAGAGAAACAAATATAAATCTTCCCAAAAGAAAGATGACATCATTCTAGGCCTTGATTTTTTTTTAAATAATAACTTAAAGATTTTTTAATGTTTATTTATTTTTGAGAGACAGAGCACCGAGTGGGAGACATAGAACTTGTAGGAGGCTCTGCACTGACAGCAGAGAGCCTGATGTGAGGCTTGAACCCACATACCATGAGATCATAACCTGAGCTGAAGTGAGTTGCTTAACCAACTGAGCCACCCAGGTGCCACTAAAATAACGATGTTTTAATACAAAGTTTAGGGGCGCCTGGGTGGCTTAGTCAGTTAAGCGTCCGACTTTCGCTTAGGTCATGATCTCGCGGTTCGTGGGTTCGAGCCCCGCTTCTGGCTCTGTGCTGACTGCCAGCTCAGAGCCTGGAGCCTGTTTCAGTCTGTGACTCCCTCTCTCTCTGACCCTCCCCTGCTCATGCTGTCTCTCTCTCTCTCTCTCCTAGAAATAAATAAAAATATAAAAAAAAATACAAAGTTTAAAATACAATCAACAATAATCTAGCCATGTGATGATAAACGATGACATGAAGAATCAAAATTAATGATCGATAGGAGAAACAAACTATATTCCCTCCAAGTAATAGAATCACCATATACAGACTAAAAATTCATGGGCATAAAAATATTAACTTTCTCTCAGAAAGGAAATATAAAATATACAGTATTTTTAGAAATGAAAAAGACCTGAATAGAAACAATAGAACTGGAAATTGTAAAAATAAACATTATGTCTTGTATTGATGGTTTAAGAGCATATTAGATGCAACTAAAAAGAAAATAAGTAAACTGGAATATATATCAGAAGAAAGTATTCAAGGTAAAGAAAGGAGACCAAATTAATAAAGCATAGAAGATAGTAAAGATTAATAGAGAACACAGTAAGAATTTCTAATACATGTTCAATAAGACCCCGAGGGAGAAGAGAGAAAAATTGTGATAGCATGAAATTTGAAGAGATAGTAGCAGGGAATTACACAAAACTGGTGAAAAACACCAAGCCATAGAATTAACAAGTTAACAAATTCTGAGAGAATAAAGAAAAAGAAATCTATACTTAGATGTATTATCACAACTCTGCAGAGACCAAAGACAAAGAGAAAAATTTCAAAAGCAACCAGAGTAAATATAGACATTAACTCCTGGAAAGCATATTTATTTATATTTTTCTATTTTAGAGGGAGAGAGTGTGAGCAGGGGAGAGGGGCAGAGGGAGAGAGACAAAGAATCTTAAGCAGGCTCCACGCTCAGCACAGAGCCCATTGTGGGGCTCAATCCCATGACCCTGGGATCTGACTGAGCCACCCAGGAGATCCAAAAGCATAATTATTTTAATATGATATGATATCTCAATGGCATATTTTTAATAGCCTAAGAGGAATTATTTTATTAAATTTCTATTCCCTGAAAAATATTTTTCAAGGATAATATCAATAAATTTAGAATAGCAAAAACTAGGGGCGCCTGGGTGGCTTAGTCGGTTAAGCATCCGACTTTCGCTTAGGTCATGATATCGCAGATCGTGGGTTTGAGCCCCGCGTCGGGCTCTGTGCTGACTGCCAGCTCAGAGCCTGGAGCCTGTTTCGGAGTCTGTGTCTCCCTCTCTCTCTCACCCTCCCCTGCTCACGCTGTCTCTCTCTCCTGGAAATAAATAAAACATTTTAAAAAAAATTAAAAAAAAAAAAGGAATAGCAAAAACTAAGGAAATTTACAACCTGGAGAACCACACTAAAGAAAATACTACAAGATGCTTTTATAAGGCAGGAAGAAAATCATTCAAGGAGTAAGAGCAGAAATACATGAGAAAATGAAGCAATAAAAATATTAAGGAGAAAATGTGTGGATAAATATAAATGGATGTTGACTGTGTAAAATATCTCATTAAGAGGTGCCTGGTGGCTCAAGTCAGTCAAACGTCCAACTCTTGGTTTAGGCTCAGGTCATGATCTCATGGTTTTGTGGGTTAGAGCCCTGTATTGGGCTCTGTGCTGACAGTGCAGAGCCTTCTTGGGATTCTCTGTCTCCCTCTCTCTCTCTCTGCCCTTCCCCCTCTTGTGCTATCTCTGTTTCTTTCAAAATAAAAAAATAAACTAAAAAAATTATTGTTATATCATAAATATAACTTATAAATATACCATATATGAAAAGGAAAAGACTGAATGAGGTTAAAGTATTCCAAGGACATTGTATCAGTAAAAGTACCAATTAACATTACATTTTGGTAAGTAAAGTAGGCATTTGTAATTTCTAGGGCAATCATTGATATATTAGGAAATATTAGCAAAAATGTTAATCTTTTGCAAATGAAAAAATAAAGACTCAAAAATATTAAAAATAAAATGATAAAATAATAATCCCCAAAAAGGCACTGAAGGGGGTTCAGGAAGCACATAGAGTATGTAGACAAAAGGAAATCACAGAGAGGTAGATGTCAGTCCCAAAAACTTAACACATTAGGGGTGCCTAGTTTGCTCAGTCAGTTGGTCAGCTGACTTAGGCTCAGGTCATGATCTCATGGTTCATAGGTTCAAGCCCCACATTGGGCTCTGTGCTGAAGGCTCAGGGTCTGGAGCCTGCTTTGGATTCTGTGTCGCCCTCTCTCTCTGCCCCTCCCCTGTTCGTGCTCTGTCTCTCTCAAAAATAAAATTAAAAAAAAAGTAACACATTAAATATTCATAAACTAGGGGCACCTGAGTGGCTCAGCTGGTTGAGTATATGACTTCAGTCAGGTCATGATCTCATAGTTCATGAGTTTGAGCCCCATGTTGGGCTCTGTGCTGACAGTTCAGAGACTGGAACCTGCTTCAGATCCTGCATCTCCCCCCTCTCTCTCTGGCCCTCCCCTGCTCGCATTCTCTCGCTTTCTCTCAAAAATAAATAAACATTATAAATAAATATTCATAAATTAAATTATCTAAAGACACACATTGTTAAATTGCATAAACAATAACTGTTGACTGTTAGGAGACATGTCAAAAACATGAGCTTACACAAAAGCTTAAAGTAAAAGATTTGGTAAAAGTATACCATTTAGGGGTGCCTGGGTGGCTCAGTCAGTTAAGCTTCTGACTCATGATTTTGGCTCAGGTCATGATCTCACGGTTTCTGAGTTTGATCCCTGCATCAGTCTCTGAAATGATAGTGCAGAGCCTGCTCAGGATTCTCTCTCTTTCCCTCTGTCTCTTCCCCTTCCCTGCTAAAAAAAGTAGGGGGGGGGGTACATTTAACCATAATTAAAAGAAAGGTATATCAGTGTGTTCTAATACAAACTGGAATTCAAGACAAAACAAAAACTTTAGTATCAGTTGCTATAAAACCATTGGCAATCATAATAGGGTCATTTCCTGTGGATAAAAAGTTTTATTTAGCAGGAAGATCCAAGAATACTAAGTATATATGCAATTAGTATCAAGGTTTCACAATATATAAAGCAAAAATTGCCAAATTATAAAAAAAGATAGAAATCCACAATAATTGTGGGTTATTTAATATAACAAACAGATACAAAATTAGTGATAATATTTTACCCAAATGATCACTGTACCAAATGACAACTTAGGTAAAAACTTTAGGTGATATACTCTTTTCAGGCAGAAAGGAAATGGTAAAAATACTGTTTTCAAGAACTCAATAAATGCATGTGACTATTGGCTACTGTATTAGTACAGCTCTATACAACTCACATATGACTTTTCATATTTTCTTTTAATTTTCTCTATTAGTTATCTTAACTCCTTTACTCTATTGTAAATTTTTGAAGGGCATGGAAACATATATATACGTGTTAACTAAAGGTGGTAAAGATTATAATTATATTTGGGGTGCTTTTTCAAGTAGAATTCCATGCTCCAATGTGTTTTATGCCATTCTAAGTGCATAATTTCTAAGTAATATGTGGTTTTGAATATCTAAAATTTTTCAATGTCTCTTCTATAAAGAGTATAATAACAACTTTACTAAAATATTCACTGGAATATTGAAAACCAGGAAAAATAGTCAATCAATTAATCAGTTTTACTGAAAGAGTTCATCACTTTTATGCCAAAGGCAAATTAACCTTAGGTCTGTTATTTGACACCTCTAAGGGCTGGATAGCTAGCAATATATAAACACTGTGGTTTCTATGATCATTTGAGGGACTGGTGCACAATTCTATTTTTAGTAATAAAATCAAGAATAAGACTGACCACATAGTTTACAATAGAACGCCAAAAATTGCAAGCTGTCTATACTGTTTTTAAATAGAGAGGTCCAATACAAAGAGAAAAGTTCTTAGTGGACTATGTTGGCTTTCCCTGAGATTTTTCAATCTGTGACTTGATGTCTCTCATCATATTTTGCTTTAATTTTTTTTAATGTTTATTTATTTTTGAGAGAGAGAGAGAGAGAACATGAGCAGGAGAGGAGAAAGAGAGTGGGACACAGAACTCAAAGCAGCCTCCAGGCTCTGAGCTGTCAGCACAGAACATGATATGGGACTTGAACCCATGAACTGTGAGATCATGGCCTGAGCCGAAGTCAGATGCTTAACTGACTGAGCTACCCAAGTGCCCCATATTTCACCAGATTTTGATTAGTCTTTCCTACTATTTCTTTAGATGTATATTTTCTCTTCCATTTCCTTCCATCTCCTCCTTGTGTTGCAACCACACATGTCCTATAACTTTTTCAAAACCTGTTCACATGGGTCACCTGGTTAAGCATTTGGCTCAGGCCATGATCTCACAGTTCGTGAGTTTAAGCCTGGAATCAGGCTTTCTGCTGACAGCCCAGAGCCTGGAGGTTGATTCAGATTCTGTGTCTTCCTTTTTCTCTGTTCCTCCCCAACTCATGCCCTGTCTCTCTCTTTCAAAAATAAATAAACATAATAAAAACATGCCCCCATGTGATACATTTGAATTGTTATATGTATGTTCTCTCTGTTTTAGCTTGGATGTTTTTCTACTAACTTGTCTGCAAGCTCACTAACTGTACTTTACCATGTCCAGTGAGCTAAGAAATATTTTCAGTTCTTATTTTCAGATATTGTATTATGTAGTTCTAGAATGTTGATGAATGTTATGGACTTGAATTTCATTTTGAAATATTTTGTTTTAATTCATTTAAAACTATTTCTTTAGCTATGTTGGAATCTTTGATTACTAACTCTAAATATCTGGATCATCTTTGGGTCTACCTCTGTCGATTTATTTCTCATTTAATTATAAGTCACCTTTTGTCACTTCTTAGCTTGTCTAATCATTTTTTCTGTAATGCTTAATATTGCAGGTGAAAGGTTTGTGAAGGCCTGGGTTAAGATGTCTTCTTTGATAGAGGACTAGCTTTTAAATTATGTAGCTCTACTGAATCTTGCTTTTAGACCTCCTTAATGCATGTCTCAGTTAGCTTTGCCCTTAGTGTGCAGATTGATCTTTTCTACTACAGCACAGCTGTGACTCATAGGGAGTAGCCTCTCCAGGGTCTCATCTGGAATAGAGGTTTACTGTGGCTATGCCAAAGTCCAAAATGTTCTTGATATTTCTGCTTCAAACATCTTTTCAAGCTAAAAATTTTAGAATCTCACTGTGTGTCAGTACAATGTAGAAGTTGGACAAGGACTTGAGGAAAATGTCTGCATAGAGTTTTGTGACTCCTTTACAGCTTCCTGTCTCAGTGGCATCGTGCTCCCAAATCCCAGTTACCTTGGTACCCTCACTCTCTGGCTGCTCTTTCTTCCACTAAGGGAGACTGGCAGACCCATTCTATGTACCGTGACTTGGAAAATGCCATCAGGGATAGTTTGTGTCAATCCAAGGCTCATCTTTATATGTTCTTTTCTTAAGTTTCATAATGGTCACTGTCTAAAAATTACTAATATTGATTTTTAAACTTTGTCCAGCCTAAATAGTTCCTTACCATGGTAAGGTGAAACTGATCCAGATTCTCTGGCATGGTTTGCAGGCAAAGATCTTTGCCATGCTCTTATTTTATTTTATTATTTTATTTTATTTTATATTATGAGAGAGCTGGGGATATCTGTATATCTATCTCTATCTGTGTATCTATCTATCTATCTATCTATCTATCTATATCTTTCTTTCTATCTATCTAACTATCTATCTATCTATCTAGAAACAGAGCAAGGGAGGGAGGGAATATCCTGAGCAGGCTCCACTCTGTCAGTGTGCAGACTGACATGAGGTTCAAACTCATCAACTGTGAGATTATGACTTGAGCCAAAACCAAAAGTCAGATGCTTAACCAGCTGAACCATTCAGGCACCCTTTTGTCATGCTTTTTATGAATTTCATTTTTTAAAAAAAAATATGAAGTTGCATGAAGAGACAATGCAGATTCATAGCTATATATATTTTTATGTTTCCATTAGCTAATATAGTTAAATTAAGCTAAAATAATACTTATTATATAGTACTGTGCGTGTGTGTGTGTGTGTGTTTGGAGAGTATGGGTAGGTGTATGCATACAACTATACTTACATTTTTTTCTACTCAGGCAAAATTATTTGAAAAATTAAATATTAGCACAAGATTATTAAAGAGGTTAAGAAAATATTTCACCCTACCTTTGAGGGAATCTTTGTAGGAATACTTATTTCATGAAATCATTTGTAAAAAAAAAAAAAAGCTCCACAGACCTTCTTCAGATCATCTGTATTACCAAGATCAAATATCTAGGCAACATTAAACATTAGCTTCCCAAATATGTTTCACTTCTCATTGAAATTGCATATTTGAGGGGCGCCTGGGTGGCTTAGTCGGTTAAGCGTCCGACTTTCGCTTAGGTCATGATCTCGCGGTTCGTGGGTTCAAGCCCTGCGTCGGGCTCTGTGCTGACTGCCAGCTCAGAGCCTGGAGCCTGTTTCAGAGTCTGTGTCTTCCTCTCTCTCTGACCCTCTCCTGCTCATGCTGTCTCTCTCTCTCTCCTAGAAATAAATAAAACATTAAAAAAAATTTTTTTAAAAATTGCATATTTGACTTAAAATAACTGAATTTTAATCTACAAAATAATGAAGGAGTAATTTTCCCTCATGATCAAATTTAATTATCCCTCTTTGAGACCAATTTTATTATGCCTGCTGTTATAATCATTGTCATTGCTGACAATGGAATACTGTATTTTCAGAGTAGGCATTCTTAGAATTTTGGGTACATTTGGGTATCAATTTGGGATATGTTATCAGGATTAACAGAAGTAACTTTATACACCTCATCTCAAAACCGTACATTTTGGCAGTGAGAGAAATCAATGCTAAGAATATAATTTCCTTGAAGACAGGCAATTGTTTTAATAGTTGTGAATACTAACCAGCTGTCCTTCAATAAATATTTTTGAATGTTTAAGCAATTAACTGGCAAATAAACCCCTTTAATATTTAAATTTGTAAGTGTCTAGAGGAAAACTATAATACTTTTCTAATATTTTACATGACACTTTTCGAATACAAAAGTTATAGTTAAGAGTGATTGTTCAGACATTCTGCTTAGTAACATTTTTTCACTGCAATGTACCAGATGTCAAAATTCATCGCATTCATGTTGTCACTTTCGTAATTCTAATGAGTGAGCTTCTGTGATAGTTATAAACATTGTCAGTGTTTCCCAAGGATTCAATTCCTTTCCAAATTTTCTTTTAAAATTGAGCCTTTTAAAACATTTACTTTTTCATATCTAAAAAATCCTTACTAACTCAAAACAAGTAATTGACATTAACCTTCATTATTCTATATCATTATCCAAAGTGTGGAATTTGTGAATTGTTAATTTGACCTATTTGAACACTCTAGTTAATGTTTTATCAGGATTACAACCAAGCGTTTTGGTTTACCTTTTTAATTTTGAAAGGGCCAGATTTCTGTATGAATAACTTATAAGAATTGACTGGAAAAAAATCTGACGTTCTTTTAGTTAATGCTTTAGTACATAATAAATGCTGCTTATCCCTAGAGACGATTCTTTGGGTGAAGATAAATGACCCAATCTACCCATCATGGACAATATCTAAGACAGCAGCGGTTTAGAGAAGGATAAATGTAAGACAGATGAGACAGAACAAAGTGGAAAGTGGAACAAAAAGAAGAATGAAGTTATTTTGACACCTGTTTCCTCCCTTGGGGCCACTTCCTGAAGCTGAGAACTACCAATTTGAAGCACATCTGTCTGACCAGGGTGATCTCACCTAACTAGGTAAAGCACACTGGTGAATTCTTCTTGGGTGAAGTCACCATTTTTGCCCTGCTTCAGGGTAATAGATATCTGTTTTTTAGTTTCCTATGTCCAAATTAATTATTTTATCTTGGCCAACTTGAGAAAAGCTTGCCCCCTCTCGCCCTCAAAATAAATTTCCTTAAAAAAATTAAATGATACCATGAATGCAAAATAAAGCACTTAGCACAAGTTCTAGTCCATAGTTATTACTTAAGAAAAACCTATTTTACTTCTGCTACTGGGTATTCCCCGTATCTACTTGTGACAATGAGAGTGGTAGGTAAATAGGGAAGAAGGCAATAATTCAACCTAGATGTTCTTTTCCTCTCCTGTCATGGCCCTGTAAACTAACTTTTGAAGGTCTTTTCATCTTCTTCCTACTTGCTTCTGGCCAGTGCCATTTCCTTCAAATATTCAGATCTCACTCGGTTTTCAGTTTACTTTACTATGGGAAATAGTAACTCTGAAATAGGTTAAATTAAGTATATTATTTGTGTGAGGTCCAGCACTACCATTCTCATAAAATAATTCAGCCAATAAGTATTTTCATTATATAGGTGCCCAAGGGAATGGTTTCCGTGAAAGAGCAATAATTCTGGAATTACATGTATATGTATTATATGTGTATCAGGTACAAGACCCTGCAGTTTTATTCCTTGTGATTTTTTAAAAGTTTAATTGTTTTAAATTTTAATTGTTTTTATTTTAATAGAGTTGACACAATGTTACAATAGTTTTGGAGAAAATATCTTTAATATGAAAAGTACAGAGTGCTCTTAGCTGGCTTCTGCAGCCACTACATCTATCTCGGGGGCTCCGTTGGTAAGAGCAGACCCAGTGGAGTTTGATCTGATGCAAATTCCAGCAAAGATTTATCCTAACTCTTCAGAGCTATAGTCCTAATTCAAAATATGGGAATAGATGTATAGTGGAAAAGTCATGCTAGATTTTATGTTTCCCTCCTTGGCACTTAAAAACCACCATGATCCCATATACACATGATCCCAAATACAGATCCCAGATGAACCCCACCACAATTCAGTTTCATGGGTGGGGGGGTTTCTCTTGTTAAACAAGGGAAACAAAAAACTAAAATGAAAAATCGAATTTAGGCATAAAAAAACAAAATGTGCTGAAAGATCTATTCTATACAGCATAATGAAAATTGAATTTAGGCATAGAAAAACGAAATGTGCCAAAGATCTTATATTTTCTGCAGCATAATGCAGCATTGAATATATTTCCAACATCTCCTGGTCAAGTATTCATAGAAAAAGAAAAGCAAAGCCTAATGATTTGAAAAATTATTTAGATTGTTATATGAATTTCTCCAACTCCTTGGGTAACTGAGTCAGCCACATAAACATGGCTTACCAATATAAACTTAGTACATATTCATCTTATCACGCATCAACTTCTATGTAGTATTACTTTAAGTCTTAATATTCACTGGCAAAATTGCAAAGAGTAAACTTTACTGTTAGTAATGCACCTATTTGTTTGGTACTACTTATAAGCTATAAAAAGCCAAAGCAAAGATGAATGAATATGTCAAATAAAAATATTTTCACCAATTCAGTAACTACTATTAATAATAGTTAGGAAATAAATAGTTAGGAAATAGGAAATAAAAATGTGAATCACATGAAATTGTTATTTTCATATAATTTCCACTACTTTCTATTTTTGAGGAGGCTATAAATACTTTTTAAAGTTGCTAAGGATTTCCAAAATGAATCTGTAGATTACACAAAGTTATTTAGAATTGTTTACTAAGTGACAACAAAACTTTCTAAGATATTTACTCCTAAAAATTTGAGATTGACTCACAGTGTATTTTTAGAATATCTACAAGTCCATCAAAACTACAACACATATACCTCTGCCATGGAGAAATTTGAGATGATACCACTTATAATGTTCTCTGGATGCACTTCGTTTTTCTAATCAAATGTATATTCTGTGAAAATATTTAGGAACTAGAAAATAAAAACAGGTAAATCTGTTTGTATATTCTTTGAAAAAACAGTTCTAAATCAATGACATAGAACTTGTAGAGTTTGGAGATTTATTTCATTAAATTTTATGTCGGGAACATAACAGGGAATTGGAATTAAATGAGTATTGCTTTGGATTCTGGCTTTTCCATTATGCTGGAATTCTGGAAAATTTACTTAAAATTCTAACCTTTTTAACAAAAATTAGCATTATATCTACCCAGATTTACTGTTGTGAGAATTAAATAATGATAATAACAGAAATAATACTAATAATGGAGTTGTAATATAGCTAACATTTATTAAATGCTTATGGTATACAAGAATTGTTGACAAATATTTTAAATGCATTGTCTCATTTAATTATCAGAAAACTCTATGTAGGGGCGCCTGGGTGGCTTGGTCGGTTAAGCGTCCGACTTTTGCTTAGGTCATGATCTTGCAGTTCGTGGGTTCGAGCCCCGCGTCGGGCTCTGTGCTGACTGCCAGCTCGGAGCCTGGAGCCTATTTCGGGGTCTGTGTCTCTCTCTCTCTCTGACCCACCCTGCTCACGCTCTCTCTCTCTCTTCTAGAAATAAATAAAAATATTTAAAAAAATTAATTACTTCTTTTAAAAAAAAAAGAAAACTCTCTATGTAGATATTATAAAGCCTATTTCATAGGTTAAGAAGTTTAGACCTTAAGATAGTTAAAAATGTTTAGTAATTTGCACCAGATAATAGTTGCCTCAATAGAGAATTCATAATATATGAAGCTACAATTCAGGAAATAATTATAAAAAATATTTCTTCTTTCACAGGGGCTGGAACATGATAGATACTCCATGAGTGTCATTACTTCTCTGCTTTTTTATACAATCAATAACTCTTTTTGTCTTATGGGAAAGGAGTTATTGGAGGGTATTGGAGACATTGAGACCATGGCTCAGTTATTTTGCCACATACTCCAAATCTGTTAAAGCAGAGAGAAGAACATGCCTTGTAAAATAATTTTTGGAAGTTAATTATTACTATTCAGAGACATGTGTGCCTTTAAAATATTAGAGTTTTGATCCTTTCAAAAAACAATAAAAAATGATTTGGTTCTTTTCAATATGATAGTATTGATCTATTTCCAACAGCTTAAGCCAAGGGAAATATGTGCATTTCCCCAAGAGATTTGGGGATAATCACCAATTTTTTATATCTTTAACAGTCTAGAAAAGTGAGAAGAATTGCTACAGATGATGCCATTGCCTTACCCCCACTTAACCCAGATTTGTGGGGGGCAGTCTGAAAAAAAGGTTCTTTCTTTCTTTCTCTGGGTGACCAAGAGCTTTCCATCCCATTCTCACCTTACACACACACACACACAAAGTGCTACAGAACTATATATTCTTTTTTCCAAATATGGGTCTCAAGGGTCATATAAACGTTCGTTTTGTTATTTGAAGATAGTCTATTTCTAAATTTTGTTCCAAATCTAAATATTTCTCATCTGTTACTCCAGAGTCTGTTCACACTCCATTTATATTTCTATTCTAAATACTTCACATTTATAGTAATTCATAATTTCAGAATTATTATCTCACTGCTTATACATGTGTTAAGATAAATCTTTAAATGGTGTTCAAAATATTTTCCCATTTGTTACCAATCAAATCATTTAAATCTTATTAAATTTTGATCCTACCTTTCAAATAATTATAACTTTAGTATAAAAATATTACTTATTGACCTACAATTCCTGGCAAACCAAGATAAATGTAATTAGAGATAAATTATCTTTCTTACATATTTGGCTTATTGTTTTATTGCTTGTTTCTATCAATTCAAGTTCATGTAATTACTTGGTAAATCTTCCTAAAACAATAGTACTATGATGAAAACATGACAAAAAGGAAGACAGTAAAAGTACTCAGCACACTCAAGAGGAAAACAACAAAATTAAAGCAATGTGGAAATTGCAAACCTATCAATACATTAGTTTTTGGAAAGCATATGGGAACAAATATATGAAAAAAAGTAAACCTTTATTATGTAAATTATTTTTAGAATCTACTTCATGGCATTATCCTTAATTAAAACAGAATGAGGAAAATCAATACAGATGTTAAAAGTCGCTTGTTATTTCCTTTGGATAAATACCCCAAAAATAAGATTGCTGTATCACAGGGTAGTTCTATTTTTTAATTTCTCTTTTTAAACATTTTTGTTTTTCTTTTTAAATTTATTTATTTATTTTGAGAGAGAGAGACGAGAGAGAGAGAGAGAGAGAGAGAAAGAGACAGAGAGTGCTAGTACAGGGGAGGGGCAGAGAGAGAGGGAGAGAGAGAGAGAATTCCAAGCAGGTTCTGCACTGGTAGTGCAGAGCCTCAAGCAGGGCTCAATATCACAAATTGTGAGATCATGACCTGAGCCAAAATCAAGAGTTGGACACTTAACCGACTGAACCACCCAAGTACCCTCTATTTTTAATTTTCTGAGAAACTACTACAGTATTTTCCATAATGGCTGAACCAATTTACATTCATGCCGTTTAACAGGTGTGAGGCAATATCTCATTATAATCTTAATATGCATTTCTTTGATAATTGACAATGTTGAACACTTTTTTTATAATCCTGATGACCATCTGTATGTCTTCTTTTGAGAAATGTCTATTGAGATTCTCTCTCCTTTTTATAAGTAGGTTAAATGTGTTTCTCATGCTAAGTTATGTAAGTATATTTTGGATATTTAATCACCTATCAGATATGTGGTTTGCAAGTATTTTTTCCTATTCTGTAGGAATGGTTAGTTATCTTTGCTGTGAAGAAGATATTTAGTTTGGTGATGGCTGGGTGACTCAGTTGGTTAAGAGTCCAACTTCAGCTCAGGTCATGATCTCACAGCTTGTGGGTTTCAAGCCCGGCACTAGGCTCTATACTGATAGCTCAGAGCCTAGAACTGCTTCAATTTCTGTGTCTCCCTCTCTCTGCCCCTTCCTAGCTCATGTTCTGTCTCTCTCAAAAATAAAATAAACATTAAAAAAATTAAAGAAGATATTTAGTTTTATGCAATCCTATTATATGTGTATTGCTACGTTTGTTGTGTGTATTTGATATTATATAAAAAAAATTATTGCCAAGACCAATGTCAAGAAACATTTCCCCTATTCTCTTATAGTAGTTTAACAGTTTCAATTCTTACATTTAAATTTTTAATCCATTTTTGAGTTGATTTACAGTGTGAGTATCTACAGTGTGAGATAAGGGTCTAATTTTATTATTCTGTATTTAGATATCCAATTGTCCCAACAACATTTATTGAAGATTATCCTTTCCTATTGTATATTCTTGGAATACGAGTCAGCTGTAAATATGTGGATCTCAAAGGATGTCTGTACTCCCCTGTTGACTGCAGCATTGCTCACAAAACCAAGATATGGAGATGATCTAAATGTCTGTCAATGAAGGCATGAATGAAAAAATATTATATATATGTTATGTCAAATTTTATGTAAAATATATTCAAGTAAAATATATATCTCACAAAGTTCTTTTGGTATCCTGTCTGTAAAACAAATGCATTAATTATATAACAGGATAACTTTTCTATTTTTCAATAAATATTATCAGAAGGCTAGGCATATAGTTTTCTTCTAACTGTAAAGCTCTTGTTTGATTCAAAGAATGAGTGTACTTTTGCATCACGTGGGTGCTAAATAAGCTACTTTTTAAATTGAGGTATAATTGAGAAATAAGAATTGCATATATTCAAGGTATACAACTTGATGTTTTGATATACATATACACGGTGTAGTGATCACAATTGAGCTAATTAACATATCCATCACCTGACATAGTTACAATTTTCTTATATTGTGTGTTTGTTGAGAACTCAGGATCAACTCTCTTAGCAAATTTCAGATCCACAATACACTATTGTTAAATTTACTCATGCTGCACATCGGATGTTCAAGACTTATTTATCTTGCATATGGAACCTTTGTATCTTTTGACCAACATCTCCCCATTGGCATCTTCACACCACCCCCAGCAGCCACCCTTCCACTGTCTGCTGCCATGAGTTTGGCTATATTAGATTCCGCATATAAGTGAGATCATGCTGTATTTGTCTTTCTGTGTCTGGTTTATTTCACTTAGCATAATGCTTTCCAGTTTCATCCATGTAGTCGCAAATGACATAATCCCTTTCCTTTTAAAGGCCAAGTAATGTTCTATATTCTCTCTCTCTTTCTCTCTCTCTTACTTTCTTACTCACTTGTGGGATTATGGGTGATCAGCAATGCAATGTCACATTTCTGCTAAATCCTCAAAAGGAGGGAAAATCAAGTGTCATTGGGTAGGTTCTTTGTTAAAGTTGTACAGAAAGAAAAAGATTCCATTGAGCCAAAAGATAGCAGTGATTCTGTTAGTGATAGTGAAAGTCATCCTACACAGTAAACCTCCTCTGTCTTGTTTCTGTCACAACAGCCACAAAGGTTTTCAAAGTTACATATAGGTTAATTTTTTTCTTTATATTTTCTTTATTATTTTATATTATATTATATTACAGTATTGTAATCATTTTTATATGAATATTTTTGTGTTGTGGAATGATCATCTGAGTTTCCATTATTTCCTATGGGGAAATTTGCTTTTGATATGTAAGTGCTTTGTATTACAGGCATGTGTCTCCAACGAATTACGCTTGCAACCCAATATTTTAATGTATATGTAAATGGTAATTGTCTTCTTCATCCTTCATTACTTTAAAGATTTTCTAAAGAAGTCTTCTTAAAAGATGGAAATAAAATTATGCACAGAATTTAATTTAATTCAGTTTAAATGTGGTCTGCTTATCAACAAAGTTACCATCTTTAAAACAAACAAACCAAAAAAACTCCACCTGTTCATCTATGTAATGAAACACTGGAATTGAAAGACCCAGGAAATTGAAGAGCTCCTTGTTACTCAAAGGGTGTTCTATGAACCTGCAACACTGATATCACTTGAGTTTATTAGAATTGCAGAATCACATCTACACGTCAGCTTTCTTGAATCAGAATCTATATTTTAACAATATGCTGAGGTGGTTTAAATGTACATTATATTGTGAGGATACAGTAAATGATACTGTTAGGTAAGCTCAAGTTTTCTGAGCTCAGTCATGCAGTTGAGAAATGCAAGTTGGTACCAAGCACAAATTCTGAAGCTTATGAGCAAAATGTGTTTAGGTCAGCCTTTACCAACTGTTCCATGTTAACATTATACAGAAAAGTTCTTTACTGTTATAGAAGGCGAAGAAAACATGAATAAAATAAGTTTTTACATGATGTCAATTATTGTATAATTATATCAATTATTATGTCCTTTATTATGTACAATAACAATAGTAGTCAAGCCCAAGAGACATTTTAAAAGTAACTTATATAACTATATAACTATATATATACAAGTGTATATATATACATACATATATATATATATATATATATATACACATACCTACACACACATACACACATATGGTATTTAAGTTGAAAGTATTGTTTCAGTACTGATGCACTGAAGCTGTAGGAATCAGTTAACACACCTTTTCACTGTTTTAGTTTTCTCAGACTTTTGGTTCCAAAGTTTTTCTGGTCAACTTCAGAAAATTTATTTTGACAATATAAACTAGATTATTACAATTTATTTATGAATATTTACATCATCCACCCAGGTTTTAAGACATGAAAAAAAGTAAATTTAGTTTCAACTTTGCAATTGAGTATGAGAAACAAGAAAAATTGATACTGAATAATAAAGGAACCGATTCTAAATGCAAAGGAAATTTAGCTACTAAAAGAACTACCTTGGTTTTATTATCTTCAGACATTCAAGCTTTTTTTTTTTTTTTTACCAAATAGTGACACTAGAATTAAAATCTTCAAGATAGAAGAATTTATACTAATAACAATACTTCCTATCAAACTATTGACATGGAGAATTATCTCTTAAAATAAGTACACTCTAATTAATAATACTGTACTGAATATTTGAAAGTTGCTAAGAGAATAAATCTTAAAAGCTCTCATCACAAGAAAGAGATTTTATAACCATGTGTGGTAATAGATATTAACTAGACTTACTGTGGTGATCCTTTGGCAATATATACAAATTATGAATTTTTATGTTGTACACCTGAAACTAAAATATTGTTGTATGTCAACTATACCTTAATATGAAATAATAAAATGAAATAGGTATAGTACTTAAAATAGATTAAAATCAAGGTCTATGGCTTCAATATCTTTCATATTTCAGGGATTGAAAATAAACACTACTATGTTGAATTAAAGATATGTATGACATAAAATATTATCATAACATAAACATAATTAATGATCTAGCTGATCTTTCTGACTTTGACCCTGACAAACCATGAAATTATGCATAAGAAACTCCACCTTCACCTGTATTGTCCTCACTCTAATTAATGGAGAGGATATAATCAACTATAACATTTTTGGTGACTCTTTAAATGTAGACTAACATTTAAATAACAAGCAGGACTAAAAAAGAGCACATGTTTGAACTTGGAAGATACCAGTAAAAAGTCTCAGTGAGTGGAGGCTTAACTGGGAATTTTGGATGCATACAGAACACTCAAGAGTGGAAATTTTTACATAAATTTTCAAATTTATTATTCACCCAAGACTTTTTTTTTACCATGACCCAAATGGAAGTTAGGGCATTTAAGGACTGACATCTTAACAACCTAATTTTGCAGCTAAATAAAACCCGGAAGGCACAGTTGTGCTCCACTCATCTAGGTTACCTGACGGAAACAAAAAAATAACTTCCATGATTATAGGCTAATAAAGCCACAGAAAATTATTGGAAAATTAATTAATAGCATCTAAAACTTCATAGACTTTTAAATACGCATAGTTAGAAGCTCTAAAAGTATACCACCAAGGGTGGGGAATTAGATTTAGAGGATTTTAGATTTTGTTTAAAAATATTCTTATGAACCAAATACTGAAAATATGTTTTTCTAGACCAGAGTTCTCAACTCTCAAATGAAGGTGTTTCAACAGAATTACCTGGACCTTTAAAAAAGTGTATATCATATATATATATGAGCAACACTTCTCAGGAATTCAGGTTATTAAAATAATAGGTTCTGAGCATTGTTTTTTTGCTTGTTGTGTTTTGTTTTTAAGTTCTGTTGAGGTTATAGTGCTCCCAAGCTTATTAAAAACCATTGGTCTAAACATGGCAGAGATTCTCAAAAAAGACAAGATTAATGTCAGGTGTGTTTATATCAATTGATAATCCTAATTATTCAGTTATCAAACACTTATGAAACATCTTCAATATGAAGTTACTGGCTAAGATTCAGGGGCACAACAGTGAAAAAAATGAAACATAATCCCTGCCCTCAAGCTCCTTTTGTTCTAGTGGAAGAGCCAGGCTACCAAAGAGATGATTTCAATATAGAGCTAAGAAAACATTAAGACAGTGCTGCCTGGGAAAGTGATGGAGTTCGCTGAAGACGAGTAGGCATGGTGAACAAAGGGTATAAAGGACAGAAATAAAAATGGGTGACCAAACACCCATTGGAGCAAGAAAGACGGTGGCTGGGCCATCTGAGAATTGCCAGTTGCAGTAGGCTCATGACATTGCAGGGGTGCGAACTCGGGAGTATCAGCTTTATCTGGGAAGCCACAGGGTAGGTAACTTTAAATGATTTAAAGAATAGCAAGGAAATGAAAGACAATAAAGAATCAGACAGTGTTATTCAGACAACTATTTACTACTCTGTGGTTAATAATAAAGATCATTTACATAATTTTAATAATGATGATAGTTTCTCTCTAGTGAGTGGGAATGTTCTTCCAAACAAATTTCATAAGTTAGCCCTTTTAATATTTCCCCCTCTTACAGAGGCATAGAGATATAAAGCAAACCCCAAAGGTCAGACAAGTGGCAGAATTCAAACCAGGAATCAGACTCCAGAGTCTCCACTTAATCACCATGCTAATAATGACTCACATTTCAAAAAAATTTTCATTTTGTGATTTTTTTCCCATAGCACTTTCATTATAATTTCATTTTTTGATACATAGAGATGAATATTATTATTTCAACTACAATCTACAATTTACAAATTAAGAAATGGAATTTTAACATGTAAATTAGTTTGATATTCTTATTTCTTTGAAATATTTATTTCAAATGTATTTTATTATCACCATTTAATTAATTTTTTTTCACAGTGAACAGGCAGAAATGCAGTTTTTACTATCCAGAATCCCGTTAGCATTACTTTTGTTCCCCTGGAAAAATAGACTTTAGACTTTGCTTGTAAAATTGTGGTTTTTTTCTCCCTTCATATTTGTCATGGGTGGATTTTATCTAATTTCCATTTATAAAGCACAAGGAATTACCAGGTTGGATCTCTTAGTTGCTACTAAACCAATCCTATAATCCAATAGTGGAGCTTTGCTGCAGAGCAGAAAAGGCACTGTATCTTTTGCTGCCATCTTTCTCACTCATGGGGACATTGTACAAGACACTGTCTGCTTTGATTCTGTTGCCTCTCTCCAGAAACGATCCCACTGCAGACAGTGTGATGGCATGGGATGGGAAAATAGACTAGCCCTTCTTTCTTTTATGCCCAGAAGGGTGCCTGGCACTTGAAGAATCTTATTAAGTGTTTTTATCAGAGCGACAAACCAAAACTCTTGAGTCAGTGATAAGATTGTTTCAACAGTCTAAAAAAGTAACTCTTCTTGCAAGTTCACTTTGAGTATCTCACTTTCTAACCTTCTCAGGGCAGAGATTCTATTTGAGAATTTGTTGGGAGCCAGTAATTAGAGTGTAGTTATTAATTTAAAAATATCTGAATGCAGACTTAAAATGCAATTGATAGTGAGGATACAGTGATGTGCAACAATGGAGTATTGGGGCCAGAAATAAGAGCATGTGCAAATATCCTGTGGGTGGGGACCATGAAGAAATACATGGAATAGATCTGCCACCGATACAGGTGTGCAAATTAAATAGAAACACTGTCCAGCATGTTCTTCTACCTCCAAATGCGTACTTTCTTTCATCAATGTTGAAGGCTCCAGTTCTCACTTTTCACTTGTGTTATGGAAAGTTTTATTATGTATGCGTCCCTAGTTCTCAGCAAGTTTGAGTCAATGCCTTTGGAAATGAAAAAAAAAATCAGTGAGGAGTAATCACAGTATTTCTTGTGTCTGTTGTGTTTTTTTCTCCCACTTCAAAAATATTAATTTAGTATTTATTAAGGATAACACTGGGGCACCTAGGTGGCTCAGTTGATAGAGTGTGGGACTCTTGATTTTGGCTCAGATCACAATCTCATGATTTGTAGGTCCAAGCCCCACATTGGCCTTTGAGCTGAGCATGGAGCCTGCTTGGGATTCTCTCTCTTCCTCTGCCCCTCTTCCCTGCACCCCCCTCCTCAATTTAACATTAAAAAAAAGAATTACTGGCAGATTGCCTGGTCAGCCAAGCAGGACAGACACAATTAACGATAGAAGAGTTTACTATCCATAAAACTTTTTTTTTTTTTTTTACCAATCTTCCAATAAACCTTACTTTTTAAAATATTACTTCAAAAATATTTGCCTTCTTTACAAATTTAATCACTATTGCCATCAGCTGACTCGTTTTTACATTTTATTCATTAGGCAGCAATTTTACATTTAAAAATTTTTCTAAGCAACCCATTGAGAATGCCTAAAACACACACACTGATGCTAATTTTTATTTGTATACGTGAAGATTGCCTGTAGCTTGAGCATAGAAGGTCTGCTTAGGAAGCAATTCTAAATGTAAGTGCTAACTTTAAAATAGTGTAAGCGTGTGGAAAATGTGGATAACTTATGCTTGTAAGGGGCTTTCTCAATATGTATTACCTTTCCAGGATTGTTGGAATATAAACAATTATTGGTGAGAAAAACAGCTCATTGGGAGTCTTAGATCAGCTCAATGAATATTTTAGATTCTGTTGTGATTCCTCAACAGGTAAAAACATCTTACATGAAGGAAGCATTTTGGTTATGATTTATTGTCTGCATCTCTGATCTTTTGAGCTCCCTTCAACCGC
This sequence comes from Hyaena hyaena, assembly GCF_003009895.1. Lineage (NCBI taxonomy): Eukaryota > Metazoa > Chordata > Mammalia > Carnivora > Hyaenidae > Hyaena > Hyaena hyaena. The sequence goes on along the minus strand of NW_024081223.1, from coordinate 939,673 downwards.
AGCGTTTCATAGGAAGGTTTTTAAACAGTCTGGGAAGTATAGCCATCGACATCAACCTGAGGTCACTTAGTCACTGTAACAGATTATCATGGATGTTTATCAACATGTGAGAACAACACCCATTATTTATTCCTATAGATCTGATCATTTTAAGTGGAGAAAGTAACAAAATGACCTTGTGAGGTTCATTCCTTCTGGCTGAACAAATCTCCCAGTCCCCTAACAAAGGACACAACGGCAGCTTAGTGCTAAAGATGAAACAGCAGACATGAGTTCTTGTCCTAATCATCCTATTTTATCCTGAGTATAATTATGCCTTAAATTTGCATTCATAACAGAAAACCTGTGACAGGATCTACTTCCATATTTGAATAAAAAAAAAAAAACACCTCTGGACGGTACTTGGCAAAAGAGTGCTTAATGTACTATTTATTTATAGATGTGTGCTACTTTCTCTTATTATATGTAAAAACAACCTGCCAGCCATCTGCTGTACTAAAACATAGACAGTGCAGATAAACTGTTCGGTATATCTAGTTCTCAGGGTTCCAGAAGTGGTGGTACCTGCTCAAATGAGCTTCAAGTGCCATGTGTAGGCAGAAAGCATGCATTCAACCTGCCTAGCAACAGACCTTGACAACCTACCACATTACAGGCACACGTGGTTGAAATTCACACAGCTGGCTGATGGGCTCCATCCCTGGAAGTATGTTAACTATCTGTCAGTATATGTTCTGCAGCATTCAGCAATGTAAAAGTTAAGTGGAAACAAAAAATGGTCAATAATCTGGACTGAAGTGTAATTTAGACAAATAAAACAAAAACAAAAACCCCAAGAAACGTGGCTATGTGAAACAGGCAAAAGTTTCTACAGAAGGACGGAGCTTGGGAAGAGATTGACTGAAGAACTTTTGCTGTGAGGTGGCCTAGGAAAATATCCTGAATGAATTTCCAGGGACTTGGAAGTAAAATTTTAGAAAACACAAAAAACATCAAACAAACAAAAAAGCACTGTGGTAGCATGAGTTTTAGTTAAGCAAGTGAGCTCTAGTAAAGCAGATCTTTTGACCTAATTATTTTGTCCCCACACTTTTGCTTCTTGGAATGTTTGTACAGTGTCTGAAATTGGTCCTGACAAAATTTATTATAGAAAGAAATATTGGCTGGAGAATAATATCTTCATAACATTAAAAAAAAAAAAAAGAATACTTGCTCAGTGTAATTAAATGTAAAGTTCAAGAGTGCTTGCTGTGTTTTTTTTTTTTTTTTTTTAACAGATTCTGATCTTTCAGTAGACTTTCAATATTGAATAGATGAAAGGTTGTGGTTAGTTCATCCACTCTACAGAATTCAGATCTCTTTTGGTTATTAATGATGAACCCCCAGTCATGAAGAGAAACGTAATGAAGATCCATGTGTTGAAGCATTACTCTAATGATTCACTCTGGTCGTGAATGTGCCCATGGATCCCTGGATATTTGATTCATACTGAATAGTACGTGTGGAGAAAAGTCTTTGAAATTCACCACAGTAATGCCCATCATCATTCGTTTTTATTTGTGTTTACATTGATCCCGAAACTCTGGAGCAAGGTAAATTTCTTAATCCTTATATTATGTTCATGGTTTATCAGAATCTACCTATTAAAATCTCCATTTGGTTAGATAGGGAACATGACCTATTTAACATATATGCAAGAATTATGTAAAAAGTGGAAAAGATATGTAAAGTTATCAGATCAATTTAGGATAAATAAAAAGCACTCAGTGAATTGTAGCCATTATTTATTTTAATGCTATTATTACTAATTCACAATTAGTAAATTTTTAAGAATTCTTACTCAGACATTGCTTTTTATTTTTGTTATTACCTTTTTTCATTATATCTCAGACTTCAAAAGATTATGTCTATATACATGTAGATGTTTATATGTAAGATAAATGAAATATAATGATTAATGTTAAGCACCCATGTTTCTACCCCCAGCTAACAAAACAAAATCCTAATAGAGCTGTCTTTGCTTCTGTTCATAGGTTAAATTGTGATTTATATTGTCTCTTCACCAGCATGCCTATTCATCTTTTGTTTATTTTTAAAATTGAGTTATTTGTCATTTTCTTATTAATTTGTCAGTATTCTTCATACATTCTAAATACTAATATTTTAATGTATATTTCATGTAAATATCTCCCAGTCCATAGATTATGTTTTTATACTTTTTAATAGTGGAGCTCTTAAATTTCTGTTCAGAACCAGACATTGTCTAGGACCTTAAGTATATCCCAAAATAAAATTCCTGAATGTTTTATTTTCTTTTTCCTCATGTAAGAGTTCAACTTACCTGAAACTGAATTTTTGCCTATTGTGTGCAATGTAGATTGACTTTGTTTATTTTGGGGAAAATGTAATCAGTGACTAGAGAGCACTAGTTGGAGAAAATTATATTCTTTTCTCACTGAACTATAGTGTGGCCTCTGTAAAAAATGAAGTACTCATACATATGCAGAAATATTTCTGTGCTCACTGCAATGTTCAGTTTATCTCTTTCTTATCCTTATATCAATAACATATTCTCTGAATTACTGCAACATTATAATAAATCTTCACATCTTGTAGGCAAGTCTCTCCAATGTGTCATTTTTCATGAATATTTTGTATATTCTGAGCCCTTTGGCTCTGCCATATAAATTTTAGATCAGTTTTAGCAATTCTCACACAGATAATTATAGAATTTTAATAAGAATTGCATTTTACTTCTAAATCAATGTAAAAAAATCCTGACCTATTTATTATAGTCATGAAAATGGTGTGTTTCTATTTTGCACAGGTTCTTAAAAATGGCTTTCAATGTAGTTCTATTACTATCCTTAAAAATATCTTACACCATTTCTTAATCATCATTCCTGGATGATTTCATAAATGTATGCTACTCTATTGTACATTTTACTTAAATATGTTCTCTTTTTGCTGGCCTATAGAATGCAGTCAACTTTGAGATCACTTGTTTTCTAGTAAACTCTCTATTAATTCTGACATCTTATTTGTAGAGTACTTAGGATTTTCTATGTAAGCAGCCACATCACTGCAAATAATGAGTTATGCTTCTTCTTTTCCAATAATTAGATATCTTATTTTTGTTTCTTTGATTTTTGTGACTGCTAGGAACACTAATACAATAAGTAATGTATTTGTATACAAGTATATGTTATATAATAAGCATACTTGTCTTGTTCCCAATATTAAATAAAACATTTCTAACATTTTACCATTATTTTTTTCCATTGTTTTTGGTAGACTCCCTTTAGTTAGAATATGGAGGCTTCTTTTTATTTTATTTTATTGTCATTTTTTCCCTATCATTAACTAGTGTTGGATTTTATTGCAAGCTTTTAAAGATAATTGGATGTTCACTGAAATTTTCACCTTTAACTTGTTAATGTGGTAAATTACTAAATTAGTCAGGATGGGTTAAACTGCAATAAGAAATAAGCACAGAACTCAGTAACTTAACACAATGAAGGTTTATTTCTCGCTCATGCTAAGCATCTATCACAGATTTGCTGCAGTTCTATCTCATGTTATCTTCAACCCACATCTATACTAATGGAACAGCTTCCATGTGGAACTGTTGGGAGCCATTTCTGAACTCACTAGTTGAGAAAACTCCTCGTGAGGTTAAGGCAAGTTTGCATGCCCTCTTGCCATCAGATGATGACCGACATCCACCCCCACTCAATTATTTCTGCTTAAGCGACAACCCCCAAGGTACCCTGTTGATTGGTATTGGGAGTGACTTGTCCCCTTATTCTGGCCCTGGTATGATGATTGCACCTTGTGAAGGAACTTATTGTGGGAACCTCTTCTTTTGTGATTATGGGAACAGACATCATGTCTCTGACAGGTCCTGTTTTCCTCGATACTTCTCTTGAGCTATGAACAGGCTAATGACCCTTACTCATAAATGATTGACCTTTATGTGTACAATTCTGTTTCTACCATTGCATTAGTCCAAGAGGTTCATACAGCTCAACATGTAAATCAACTAACCAAAAATCAACTAACCAAAAATAGCCCTAGCTATTCAAGAAATCATAGACAAAAACTATACACAAAGGTAAATGCACTTAAAGAGGCTATTCTATGTATTGGAAATGAGCTAAACTCTTTAAAGGTACGGTTGGCTCTCTGGTCCCATTAGGAATATAACTGGACAATTAAGTCTTGCCCAGAGACAAAGAGCCTAACTTAGAGAGAAGGAACAGATAAGGGCAGAACATAAGTTACTACATATACCTTTGCTAACTGGTGATGTATAGCAGTCCCTTGCCTAAGGCTTACATTCCACAGACACCTATCCTTACACTGGCAGCTGTGATGAGGATGGATAAGAGTATCTACAACGTAACCTATGACTTAACCCTAGCGTTATTAAAATGTGTATGTTATCGTGTTTTTCACTAAGAACACCCTGTTACTTTCTTAGTTACTCAACCTCACTATAATTGGGGTAATTCTGCAAGAATACTTCTGTAAAACTTGTTTTTGTACACTTTCCAAAGCATCTTATCACAGAGAACTATCCATTGTAAAAATTCCATTTTCTGATGCCATGTTATCGTTCGACCTAAAAATAAAGACACCAAAACCAACAGGACAAAGATGACTGCCTGGTGATCAGAAAGAATCTTGGGGCTCTCTCACTCTCTCTCACCAACACCGTCCATCCTTCAGGGACCCCTGGACTGGCTGGAGCTGGACTTTGGCATGGAACACTGCTGGTTTTATGAAGGAAAGATAATCATGGGGAAGCAAAGCTGCCTCTTGAAGTTTTTACCTAATATTGCATTTACATTTCATCCTCTAAAGCAAACTACATGCCTAGGACTGACATATATGGAGTGGGAAAGTATAATTCTTTTCAAGTGATGGCAATAAATATGCAGGAAAGATAACACTGTTTGGCACCATATCTTAAGACATTGTCTATTCTTGGGTAGCTTAGTTAAGTGTTTAACTCTTGATCTCAGCTCAGTTCTTGATCTCAGGATTGAGAGTTCAAGCTCCGTGCTGAGCATCAAAACTATTTAAACAAACAAGCAAAACAAAATAACCTTCACATTTCCTATCATTGAACCAACCTTACTATGTTCTAATAAATTCATTTCATGTATTGTATATGTTAATAAACCTGGGCACAGTGTGTAATTTTCTTAAGTGAATTTGTCCTTTATCTTAAACATTTGTGTGTTATCTTTTTCTGTTGAGGATCAAGGTAAGCTTACTAAATTGAAACTTTCTGGTTTCTGCAAAGGTTTCCATAAAATTGGAATGATTACCTCCTTTAAAGTATGACTGAGGCCAGTGTTTCCTTTTGTAATGATTTAAAATTGTTGTTTATCCTTTTCATGATTATGGGATGTTTGTGTTTTTTAGTTTTTGTGTGTGTGTGGAGTCATTTTAAAATTATATTTGTTTAGATTTTTAAATATGTTAAGAGAAAGTATTTTATAGCACTCCCGTACTATTTTTATTATGTAGTTGTATTCCACTTTAATTCATACTGTTGTTCATAAATACATTTTGTGCCTTTGCTTGATTATTCTTGTTAGTTTAAAATTTTACTAGACTTAAAGTAACATATCTTTTGTTCTGGTTGATTTTGCTTGTCCTTTGCTTTCTATTTCATTAATTTCTATTTTTATAATCATTTTCTCTGTTCTACTCTTCTTGGATGTCCATTCAGCTGAAGATTTGGCTGAATATAACTTCAGCATGTATTCTTTTCTTACATTTAAGGACATAAGTTTTCCTTCCCAATTGCTAACTTTTTATCTGCATCATAAAAGATTTGATTTGCTGTGTAGTCATCATCATTGGTGATTCCAAATAATTTTAATTTTCCTATTACTTATTTGACCTACAGGTTATTGTATTTTTATAGTGTTAAATACATTGGGATATTAATTTTGCTGTTATTGTTATAGATGTGGAATTTCATTGTGTTGTGAACCTTGTCTGCTGTCTTTGTTATGCTAATTCTTTAGAAACTGCTCCATCTCTTGGTTTATATAACTTTGAAGAAATTATTCCTGAGTGCTGAAGGAAAATATGTTATATAATTGCTATGCATGTTTCTACCTATGTTTAGTAATTAAACTTATTAACTTTATTTATCAATTTATATATAATTTTTAGTCTCTTAGTTTCTATTTAAGATTATGTATTTATTTATTTATTTATTTTGAGAGAGAGAGATCAGGAAAAGGAGGAAGAGAGAGAATCCTAAGTAGTTTCGGTGCTGTCACTGCAAAGCCAACCTGGGGCTCAAACTCATGAATAACCAAATCATGACCTGAGCTGAAATCAAGAGTTGGATGCTTAACCTATGGAGCCATGCTGGTTTTCCAAGCCCTTTAGTTTTTATCTGCTTGGCTTATTTAGTTATGTTTGAATCTTCTCCATAAAGGAAAGTGTTGCAAGTTATCTTTGTAGTTATAATACTTATTTGCTCGTTTAAATTTATTTGTAAAGTGAATAGAAATTAGCCGATTGTTTTTCATGATATTTACGTGTACAGTAAAGCCAATAATTAAAGTAAACTAACATATCCACAATAACAAAAAGAGAGACAATAGCAAAATTTGTGAATCATGTTTTTATTTTAAGTCTCTCAGCCCAAAGCAAATTGCTTGTTTCAATTTGAATATTTGTATTGTTTAAGCTTAAGAGTATAAGAAATTTTGTTTGCTCTTGAGTATAAGTTCCCAAATTTCCAGATAAGAACTAAGATTTAAAAAAAAAAAAAACCCAAAAACCCGAAAGATTCTGTTTTTCAGAGCCTACTTACATTAGTTCAAATAACATTATTGTAGAGTTTATGTGCTATCTCTTGATATCCTTTAGGCCATAGTCCATCTTGTCAGTTGTCAATTGATATTTTTGCATGTGCCAGGTGCCACACTGTTCTCTGGACCACAATTATCTGTATTTTTGTTTTTAGAGGATTCATTTTGTTTTTATGTATAATCTGTCATATTCCAATGGGGTATAAAATTACATATAATATGAATTTGGTATAGCAAAATAATATAAGTTCATAGTGAGAGAGAAATGGAAAATAAATATAAAAGTAAAAGACATGATGATGAATAGTCCTGGAATCTCAGTCTTAAAGTCTGAAACCTTATTAATGGTGATAATAATTAATAGCCAACAACTCTGTAGAGTTTATTGTTCCTGTCACTATTCTAAGTGCCATATGTATATTTAATATTTATAACAATCTGACAATGGAGATACTATTTGTCATTTGAAAAACGAGAAAACTAAGAGGTAAAGTCAGCCCATTCATGATGTCACAGACATTAAGAGCTGTTAAGTCTCCAAAACCCATATTCCTAATGACATTTCATAATTCAATATAAATATTGTGCTATTCCACATATCCAGGTCATGGTTTCTTACATAATAAAATCTTTCAAGAGCCAATTAGCATAAAGCCACAAGTGTATGAAAATATATGTAAAGAAAATGGAAGTGTTTTTATAAACTCCAATTTGACTTTTATAAACCTTACTGTTTCAATTTCAAATGCTGTACATATATATGTGAAACCTTAAGCAAACTAAAACTTATTATCATAAGGTAACTACATACAATTAAATTTATGTTTACTTTCAGTGAGTAAAGAGAAAATCTGATTAATTATAGACCTGATTTCTCATTATTTTCCAACCATGCAGAAAGGCCCAAGAAAGTGTTTGTCATGAATAAATACATAAGGATTGCTAAAATTGAGAGACAGAATAAGTAAGGTAATAACAACAAGAAACTGAGAGCCATTTATACATATTTTAAAAACAAAAGTATAAAAACAATGGCAATGTATTTACACAAATTCAGTATTCTAGTATAAGTCTGACCATTAACTAGCTGTGTAACTCTGTCTCAGTTACATATGCTATGTAGAACTCAGATTTCCTCACAGGGGGACATAATCAATCATCCTTTCTTAATTTCATTTATTTCTCAGTGGCTTTCTGGAATAAAAGTATGGAGAAGAGGCTAACTTGTATGTGGGAATTAAGAGCCTAACAAGTATATTGAGGGGCAGGAGGGCACAGTAAGCCACGTTTCCGGGTGCATCTTAATGCTTTAGTGACCCATTGTCTGACCAAAGTAATTGGGAAAGTGAACACTAAATTTCAGCCATTGGTTATATAGTTTTGCTCTGTACTTGTTATTTTCTTTCTTGGCATTTTTGAATGTTTCTTAGGTCTATAGCCATATGAACTCCAGTATTGGTCAATTATAAGTATTCCTATCTAGACCTCATAAAGCTGGAAATTGAGGTAGCAGAATAAGATAGGATTGCCTTCCCCCTCATTCTAATTGGCTATCATCTCTTATATCAAGTCACTTTGTATTTCTAAATATGAAGACACACAAGAATATGTCTGCTTCTGGATGTAATCTTGATTTTTGGAAATGTGGCTATTGTTAGGACTTTGCATAGTTCTGGCTCACTGAATAACATATACTCCTTCATAGACAGACTTTTATTCTCAGGAAACAGTCTTCTGGGTCAGTTGCTATTTTTGAACCAGATTATTTTCTAGAAAAATGTCTCTTTTTTCTGACTCTTATTTCAATGATAGAAAGGGAAATTTCTATGCATTTATAGGGACATTTAGATCTAGATCTTATCTTTTCATACAACCTCAAGTCAAACAACTTTCTTTTGTCCTGTATTTCCCTAATTTTCCTGCAGTGATGTCATTAATTTGGGTATAGAAAATGTAGATACAGCAGGAACTAGATGCGTGTTTTTAGACAATGTGAAGTAATATAAAATCTGAATTTCCATGTTGTAATTGCATACAGAGGTCAAATATACATTAATACACTGAAGAAAAAAGAAAGAAAAAACCTGGCCTGGCTTTGCACATTTGGGTCCTAATTTTGAGTGGTCTGGCAGGCTAAGAATGACACTGTGTTCTTTATTTTGTTCTATGTTAATCTTAATTATTGTCTGGAATTATTAGGAGACCAACCAAAGATTCTACATTCTTTGAAAGGTAAGTACATGCTTTGTATAACTTTCTTAGTGTAATGCAGTAATTTATTTTTCTTTATGTGTGTATTTATCCAGGGAGTTCAATCTAGTCATTGGCCCCAGGTTATAAGCATTAAAATTAGCACTCCCCTCACCACCACCCCTCGCCCCGCCCCAGAACCGAAAGGAAGTGCAGTTATCTTTCTATTGAGTATGTTTTATCTCTAGTAAGCGTCCCTTTGATTGTATTTTTATTTGGAATACTTAAGTTTATTCTCGTTTGAATTGATCTTTTATTTTTTAATTTTTCCCATTAGCATTACACACCAGCTGACATCTGTTTGCCTTCACATTCACCATGACACTTTCATTTCCTTTAATGCTAACATTATTACCTGAGTGTGTGCTTTACAAGCCCACTGGGCAGGCACAGCTCTGTTAGCCTGAACTACCTTTCCTCAATACACCCTTAGCATCTGATCATTTCTCCTTTGGTGCTTGGGGTTCTTCAGAGGTGACGATAAAAAACTAGAGCATTGAAATGAGCTTACCACACAATCATAATCTTCCCTGAGCATTGGATTAATAACATAAAACTTCAGAAATACAATTTCCCATTGCACTTAGAGGCATTATGAAGAACCTTTTTTTATTTTTGTTGCCACTATTAGTATTATTGAGGTAGGAGATTCTGAAATGTAAAAACAAATTAAAATAATGCATGTATCTTATAAATTTAAAAATCTACCTACTGGCCAATAAACATTAATCCATATCAAATATATAGCTGGATTTCCTAACAAATAAAATGTTGCACAGAAATTGCTGCCAAGATGTCCAACAAGGAATGTGCTCTCAGCTTAGAATCCAATCAGAAGGGTTTCTTTCTGTGAGAGAGTAGAATATTACCTCTGATCACTAGAGCAGAGAAAAATGTTGATGTTGCCAAAGGTGCTGGATATAGAATCCGATTCTCAGACAGAGAGAATGATGCTACTGTGCCACAAAAAAAGCCATGTGGTTCTTGGCATTAGCATATCCAGCAAAACCCCTGAATCTAGTGAAGGATTCAGAAAAAAAAATATATATGAAAATCAATAGATTAAAAACTTGGTTCTCAAAGTAAATTTTGAAAAATCAATGTAAAGTATGAAAGGTCACAAACACTGAGAGATTCCAGAAAAACTTGTCATAATTTGTGAAACAAGAACGAAGTGAATGGGGGATGAAGATTAACCTGAGGACCACAGGGAAGACAATTCCTTAGCCACTCTGGGTCTAGATTCCCATCTAAATAAGGAAAGCTTGAAAATCAGTATGTGAACACAATGAACTAAAGTTATCCCTAAAAAAATCTTATTATTATTAAAATGTTATCGTCTAGTAAAACAAATCCAATGAAATTTGGTTCTCAATGTATGTTCAAGCACTTTAACAGATAACTTTGTAATCTCTGTTAAATTCTGTACTAAAGACTCCTGGTTTTTGCTAAGTTATGACTACGTTACAGAATGACATATTAACTAGACTTTACTTTTCTGTGGGTTTGTGCTGCAATTAAAAGAACATGATCCTTGTCCCATCCACTACTAACCATTCATCATAAGAGATATCTTACCCTTACTCTTAACTTTCTTGCCATCTAGGACAATGCCTCTACCTTATAAAATTTTATTGCTGAAATATCACTTTAATCTCAAAAGAACCTCTCCATTTTATATGGAAATGTGTATTTTCATTGTCTTCTTAGACACTCATACACTCACTCACTAATTTCTGATTATGCCCCCATTCCATTGCCAAAACTAGTTCTTCAAAACACTATTTCTTTTCAGATCCTTCAAAAATTTTTCTAACTATAGTATCTTTGTTGATTTAGTTATTAATTTAGCAAGTGGGCATTTATATCTTTGAAGTAATACAGGAAGAACCACTGAAATAAGTCAGGTAGAAAAATATGAATTTGGAAGCCAAAAGATCTTGGAATGATTCTTTTTTGACTTACTGATTATTTGTCTGTTTCACCTCCATGATCCACAGCTTGCTTATATGGACAAAAAGTGATAATACCAGGGCTTATAAAAGTGTTGAACTTTTTATAGCAAACATAAAACAGTACAGTGAAGTGGAGATTTGATGATCTCTTCAATAAGTGGTACCAGCCAAGTAAGATATCCATATAAGCAAAAATGAGCCAAGACCCTTACCTCTTAGGACATTAATTTTAAATGTACCACATATCTAAATGTGATAGAAAAAGTAATAAGATTTCCTGAAAAAACAAAAACAGAAGAACCTCTTTATGACATTGGATTAGACATACTGTTTGAAAAAAGGCATAAAATTAAATATTCTGGGCCTGATTCTCAACCCAAACTGTCCTGAGACTGCAGTAGAAGATAATCTTTTGTATAACTATCCATGGAGGCCTCTGCCTTTTGGAGAATCTCTTGGGTTGACAATTAGCAGTATGAAAATGGAGGTTGAGGTCGCCTTCAGACTCATCTTGACTTGAGGGTAAGCAGGCTAGGCCTCTATATCTCTAAGCCATTTATTGGATACAGAGCACTCTCTGGGAAGAGGCCATGATTCTATCCTCATTTCAGAGACTGAGATGGGAGAAGACCCTTCTGATTCCATGTTTCAGATTTTCTCTTAATATCCTTTTCAACTCTGTATTTCATTCTTTTTTATGATGGTTCTAGTTTCAGAGTCTCACTGGTATATCTCTAGAAAATGAGCCTCTCTTCTGTGCAGCTACATCATTTGCCTGGCCATATGTATCTGGTATCATAGGAAACCTATCTGAACTTGAGAATAAAAAAATATATATATAAGATTACATGTCAAGGGAATTCTCTGAATCACTCTACAGTCAAATAGAAATACTTTAAGAGACATTTTTATTCATTAGAATGGATATACCTCATAATGTATTATCACTACATATTCAGGTATTTTTAACCAATTACATATGATGTAATTGGTTATCATGAAATAAATGTTGATTTGCTCTATTTTCTTTTCATCTGGCAGGAATTTAAGGTCAAGAAAATGTAGAATGAATGCTATTATTCTAAACGTTTCAAAATTTTTATTTATCCTAAATATGATATATCTACTCTAAGAAATACACACACACACACACACACACACACTTCTCTTTACTGCCACTAAAATGCAGCTTAGCCTCAATCTTAACTGCAGATGGTATCTCCAGTGAAAAGAAGTTATTAAAAAAAAAAACAACTTACCACCTCAATGTTAGAAGGATTGTGATTATAAAATGGAATCACACTTTCTACATGTGAAGGTTATACGGTGTCTTCCATAGTTATCACACTATTTCTCAAGAGGTTGACTTAGCACAGTTCTGAAAAGGCAGTTTCCTGAAACACTGGGTGAGAATTCATGTCTCAAAAGCCACAGGAGACCCAGAGCAATGGCATATGGCCTATTTCTGGAGTATTAGCACATTCATTTTTATGGAACAAGAAATATCAGTATTTTATAAGTGCAAGCTCAAATGGATGTTAATATTTCAAAAAGAATCAATTTCACTTGTACACAAAATCTTTTGATTTAAAAATTGTAAAATTTCCTAAGTACCATTAATTTGTCAAGAGATCCCATTATTTTTGAGTTATATAATGGAAGAGATATTTTCAATTGTATCTTTGGGAACATAAAGAAAAGATTATTTAAAAAACTATTAACTTAAAAACTAGTTATACAAAAAGTTATTCATTTATTTGTTTACTTAAAATTTTTTTTAAATGTTTATTTTTAAGAGAGAGACAGAGACAGAGGGAGACAGAGAGAGCTAGTGAGCATGTGTATGAGGGAGGGGCAGAGAGAGAGGGAGACACAGAATCCAAAGCAGACTCTGAGCTGTCAGCATAGAGTCCAACACGGGTCTCAAACCCACGAACTGCGAGATCATGACCTGAGCTGAAGTCGGACACTTAATCAATGGAGCCACCCAGGTGTCCCAAGTTACTCTTTTTATTTATATAGTTTATCATTTCAAATAAACTATCCATATATGGTTTTGTAATGTGAAAATCATTAGTGTGTTTATAAAATTATTTTAAGTTTGTGGGAAACGCAGATAAAAAATTGTTTATGAATTCTTTAGTAGTTATCCTAGTCAGCTTTGGCTGTTATAGCAAAATACCATAGTCTGGTGGGTTAAACAATAGAACTATTTCTCAGAGTTGCGAGGCTAGGAGTTCCATGATCAGGACATCAGCATGGTAGAGTTCTGGTGAGGATCTTCTTCTCTGTTTACAGGTGGCTGCCCTTTTGACATATCTTCACATGGCAGAGAGAGCAAGCTCCCTGATCTCTTCATATAAGGGCATTAAAATCCGTCATGAAGGCAATCAAGACTTTATCTAAACCTATTAATCTTCCAAAGGCCCACCTGCTAATACCATCTCATTAGGGGGTAGAGATTTAATATATGAATTTTGAAGGGGTACAAACATTCAATCCATAACAGTAGGACAAGGCAAAGAATTTAAGAATATATTTTTGAAACTGGTATGAACTTTCCCAAGGGCTGTTTCATTTACCATTCTGGGCTGAGAATGGTTAGATTGCAACCTATGCTGCGCTGGTATCAGTTATGCTGAACTCTGCTGGGTCAACAGTGATGTATCATCTCTGATTCGTCATTGACCACAACTCAGCCCATTAGCAAGAGAGACCATGAGATCGTGATCTGAGCCCAAGTCGGACGCTTAACCAACTGAGCCACCCAGGAGCCCCTGAACTGAATTTTTAAGGAAGATTAAATCCTTCTGTTTTAACATAGGAGGAAAAAGGCTGTGTTATTCTCCTTCTGATTCTGGCGATTGAGTTCTCCATGGTCTTCCACTCATGCTTACTAGGGAGAAGGAATCTTGGATACGGGTGAGGTGTTGTAAAGATGACTTGGTTGTTCTTTTATAAGTCCTTCTTCTGCTGCTTCTCCTCCTTCTACCATCCTCCTCCTCTCCTCCCCTTCCTCCTCCCCTCCTCCTCCTCCTCCTTCTCCTCCTTCTCTTCTTCTTCTCCTTCTCTTCTCCTTCTCCATCCCCTCCCTTTCCCCTTCCTCTTACTCTTCCCCTTCCCCTTCCCCTTCTTCTCCTTCTTCTCCTTCTTCTCCTTCTTCTCCTCCTTCTCTTCTCCTTCCCCTTCCTCTTCTCCTTCCTCTTCCCCTTCTTCTCCTTCT